>NW_026970103.1:300000-487458 GCF_028390025.1 Pseudophryne corroboree
CCCAGGAATGCTTGTACTAGTTGTTGCATTTGGTTTGTTGTTTGGGGGTGCTTCAGTATTAGGCAGCCTTCTGCCCTCCCATGTTCATCTGAAAATATGTGTTCTCACTGCAGTTGTTGTCCCCAGATGGGAGTTCCCTTGTGCTGCCTCAGTTGAATCTCCTTTACTCTAAAACTTTTAAAACTTAGCAAAAGTGTTTACTAAATAGCTGCTCGGCAAAGTTGCAATGCCGAGACTCCCCGACCAGCTGCCCAGGATGAACCCACCTTTCTAGTAGAATGGGTCTTCACCTAATTCAGTAACGGCAATCCTGCCGTGGAATGAGCATGCTGAATCTTACCACAGATCCAGCGCATAATGGTCTACATGGACGCAGGACACCCAATCCTGTTGGGAGCATACAGGACAAACAGAGCCTCTGTTTTCCTAATCTGAACCGTTCTGGTGACATAAATTTTCAAAGTTCTGACCACAGCCAGAGACTTTGACTCAACGAAGGTGTCAGTGGCCCAAGGCACCATGTGGAAAGATGAACCACCTTCGGCAGAAATTGTTGACGTGTCCTCAATTCTGCTCTATCTTCATGAAAGATCAAATAAAGGCTCTTGTGATACTGCATGGTTTGTACTGTTTTCCATGTGCTCCCAGATCTTTCAAAAAAGAAGCATGGTCAAGAAAGTTCTGTTTGAAAAGAAACAACATTTACTGTCATTGTTATAGAATTTGGGAGAAAAAACAAGAAGAAATCTGCACTGTTGACGCACTGGACAGAATGAATGAATCATAAAATATAACCTTTATTAAGTATGTATTAAAATTGGATAAATATTAATATTATTATCCCAAACTGCAGTGAAACATAAAGGTTAAAATCACAGAACTAACATACATGTGCATAAGAAGAATAAAGAGATGTGAAAAAAAGGTTTAAAAAGCGTGTCCGTGTGTGATTATTTTTGAAGGCACAACCCTGGCGGGGTTGTTTATATAGATATATATGTTGCTAATAATCACTTTCTAGCGTAATGTTATTAAATAGCTGTTAGTATCTATGTCGTCAGGTACCACTGGGTCGTATCCTATATACTCCTGTGGGAAACTTGACTGCATAATTTGTGTTTCCCCTGGTCGGCTCTCGTATAATTCAGATCTCTTTGTCTCAGGTCTCTCTCCAGCCTAGTTTGCTGTCTGTTTCCACTTCTCTTTTCTTGAGCCGCTGCCTTCTATACCCTTGTGCACTCTCCTGACTTCTCCTGTCTGCTTACTTTGTGCCGTCCAACGCACAATGCAAACTACAGGTAGTGCTGCAGGGCCCACACCCTTTTACTTGCCTTACAGAGCAGCTCTGGAGCTGTTACAGTGCCCAGCTGCAGCAAGAAATCAGCTTGAATGCTTCAGGTGCTGGGGCATAGCCAACAAGAGCCCCACACCGACGGAGGGTGGAGGTGTTTAATGCAAACTAGGGGTCAGCCAAGCGCCGCAAAAGGCCGCCATGCCCTGCATGCCCCTTTTCTCTTTTCATATGCAGACGAGGGTTGAAGCCAACTTTGACCCACTGCTTGGATGACATCACCATATGCAAATCCATCTGCGGCAGGCCTTCCCCCAGGAATGCTTGCACTAGTTGTTGCATTTGGTTTGTTGTTTGGGGGTGCTTCAGTATTAGGCAGCCTTCTGCCCTCCCATGTTCATCTGAAAATATGTGTTCTCCCTGCAGTTGTTGTCCCCAGATGAGAGTTCCCTTGTGCTGCCTCAGTTGAATCTCCTTTACTTGACAGAGATGTGCCTGAGCAGCGGCCCTCCCCAGCCCTATCCCAAATCATACTTATTTTGCATAGGAGATACCATGGTCATGAAGATTGTTCTCCCAGGGTTAGGTTCATTCATTGCATTCTGGGTAGCTTACCTCTGTGATTTCCCCAAATGTGGGAAACTCAACTGCATTATTTGTGGTAGTGGGGGACTGTGTTTGTGCTTTCCTCTGGTCAGCTCTGGTAAAAGTCAGATTTCTTTGTCTCAGATCTTCCTCTAGCCTTGTTCTTCTTTCAAGAGTTCCCTTGTGCTGCCTCAGTTGGATCTCCTTCACTTGACAGGGGGGTGCCCGAGCAGCGACCCTCCCCAGCTCTAGCCCAACTCCTACTTACCTGCCAGGTGAGATACTATGATCATGAAGTTGCTTCTCCCAGGGCAAGGCTCACCCATTGCACTCTGGGTGTGCTGCCCCTGCGATTTCCCCAAATGTGGGAAACTTGACTGCATAATTTGTGTTTTCCCTAGTCGGCTCTCATATAATTCAGATCTCTTTGTCTCAGGTTTCTCTCCAGCCTAGTTTGCTGTCTGTTTCCACTTCTTTTTTCTTGAGCCCCTCCCTTCTACACCCTTGTGCACTATCCTGACTTCTCCTCCTGTCTGCTTACTTTGTGCCTTCCAATGCACAATGCAAACTACAGGTAGTGCTGCAGGGCCCACACCCTTTTACTTGCCTTACAGAGCAGCTCTGGAGCTGTTACAGTGCCAAGCTGCTGAAAGAAATCAGCTTGAATGCTTCAGGGGCTGGGGCATGGCCAACATGAGCCCCACACCGAAGGAGGGTGGGGGTGTTTAATGCGAACTAAGGGTCATCCAAGCGCCGCAAAAGGCCGCCATGCCCTGCATACCCCTTTTCTCTTTTCATATGCAGATGAGGGTTCCAGCCAACTTTGGCCCACTGCTTGGATGACATCACTGTATGCAAATCCGTCTTCTGCAGACCTTCCCCCAGGAATGCTTGTACTAGTTGTTGCATTTGGTTTGTTGTTTGGGGGTGCTTCAGTATTAGGCAGCCTTCTGCCCTCCCATGTTCATCTGAAAATATGTGTTCTCCCGGCAGTTGTTGTCCCCAGATGAGAGTTCCTTTGTGCTGCCTCAGTTGAATCTCCTTTACTTGACAGAGATGTGCCTGAGCAGCGGCCCTCCCCAGCCAATTCCCAAATCATACTTATTTTGCATAGGAGATACCATGGTCATAAAGATTGTTCTCCCAGGGTGAGGTTCATTCATTGCATTCTGGGTATGCTGACCCCTGTGATTTCCCCAAATGTGGGAAACTCAACTGCATTATTTGTGGTAGTGGGGGACTGTGTTTGTGTTTTCCTCTGGTCAGCTCTGGTAAAAGTCAGATTTCTTTGTCTCAGATCTTCCTCTAGCCTTGTTCTTCTTTCGAGAGTTCCATTGTGCTGCCTCAGTTTGATCTCCTTCACTTGACAGGGGGGTACCCAAGCAGCGACCCTCCCCAGCTCTAGCCCAACTCCTACATACCTGCCAGGTGAGATACTATGATCATGAAGGTGCTTCTCCCAGGGCAAGGCTCACCCATTGCACTCTGGGTGTGCTGCTCCTGCGATTTCCCCAAATGTGGGAAACTTGACTGCATAATTTGTGTTTCCCCTGGTCGGCTCTCGTATAATTCAGATCTCTTTGTCTCAGGTCTCTCTCCAGCCTAGTTTGCTGTCTGTTTCCACTTCTCTTTTCTTGAGCCGCTGCCTTCTATGCCCTTGTGCACTCTCCTGACTTCTCCTGTCTGCTTACTTTGTGCCTTCCAACGCACAATGCAAACTACAGGTAGTGCTGCAGGGCCCACACCCTTTTACTTGCCTTTCAGAGCAGCTCTGGAGCTGTTACAGTGCCCAGCTGCTGCAAGAAATCAGCTTGAATGCTTCAGGGGCTGGGGCATAGCCAACATGAGCCCCACACCGACGGAGGGTGGAGGTGTTTAATGCGAACTAGGGGTCATCCAAGCGCCGCAAAAGGCAGCCATGCCCTGCACACCCCATTTTTATTTTCATATGCAGACGAGGGTTGAAGCAAACTTTGACCCACTGCTTGGATGACATCACCATATGCAAATCCATCTGCTGCAGGCCTACTACCAGGAATGTTTGCACTAGTAGTTGCATTTGGTTTGTTGTTTGGGGGTGCTTCAGTATTAGGCAGCCTTCTGCCCTCCCATGTTCATCTGAAAATATGTGTTCTCCCTGCAGTTGTTGTCCCCAGATGAGAGTTCCCTTGTGTTGCCTCAGTTGAATCTCCTTTACTTGACAGAGATGTGCCTGAGCAGCGGCCCTCCCCAGCCCTATCCCAAATCATACTTATTTTGCATAGGAGATACCATGGTCATGAAGATTGTTCTCCCAGGGTGAGGTTCATTCATTGCACTCTGGGTATGCTGACCCCTGTGATTTCCCCAAATGTGGGAAACTCGACTGCATTATTTGTGGTAGTGGGGGACTGTGTTTGTGCTTTCCTCTGGTCAGCTCTGGTAAAAGTCAGATTTCTTTGTCTCAGATCTTCCTCTAGCCTTGTTCTTCTTTCGAGAGTTCCCTTGTGCTGCCTCAGTTGGATCTCCTTCACTTGACAGGGGGTGCCCGAGCAGCAATCCTCCACAGCTCTAGCCCAACTCCTACTTACCTGCCAGGTGAACTATGATCTTCACTGTTAGGGCAATCAGGATGTGGAATTCCCTGCCAGGGAAGGTGGTAATGGCGGACTCTGTAATTGGATTTAAAAAAGGAATGGATACATTTCTGAATGAAAAAGCTATCCAAGGTTATAATACTTAAAATATCAACATGGTTAATCCGGGGGTAACATGAGTTATAGTAGCTAACTAGTCATAAAACATTATTCAGCAAGTATGTAGAATCATCACAACTTAAAACAGGTTGAACACGATGGGCAATTTGCCTCTATTCAACCTCAAAAACTATGTTACTATATGTTACTATATTACTATGTTACTGTAGTATACAGAACACCACAATATAATGAGCAGTGATAGTGAGCACTGATGAGGATACTAGAACTGACACTGAGCAGCAAGATGCAGCACTGGACTATTAGTAATGTACTGTAGTATGCTGAGCACCACAATGCAGCACAAGACAATGAGCAGTGATACTGAGCACTGATGAGGATACTACTGAGAACTGACACTGAGCAGGAGAGACACACTACTAGTATTACAGAGCAGCAATAAGTAACCACTGATACTGAGCACTGATATTGAGATTTCCACTGAGAGAACATAGCCACGTCCTCTCCGCTCTCTCTTCAATGCACGAGTAAAAATGGCGGCAACGCGCAGCTCTTTATATGGAATCCGAATCTCGCGAGAATCCGACAGCGGGATGATGACATTTTCCCTTGTTCAGGTTTTCCGAGTCAGGCGGGAACAACCGAGCCTGCCTCGGACCAGTGTAAACCACGTGGAGTTCGTCGGGAATTCGGTTCTCGGAGAACCGAACCCGCTCCTCTCTACCTTATACCCATCAATTTTTTTATTTTCAATCTAAGCCCCTGCAGTTTTCTGTAAGCATCTGCTTCGCTATGATGATCAACAAGTCACAAGGGCAAACACTCAGGGCTTGAGGCGTAGATCTTAGGACCAGCTGCTACAAGCATGGCAGAGGTGTCACTATCACTGGTGACACCCAGAGAGGTGGCGAGGGAGATTGTAATGCAGTGCGCGCAGATAAGCAGTGCAATGGTAAAAAGGAGGCATGGTTTCATAGGTAGGGGCGTGGCCTGGTGGCCTGAATCTACATTTGGTTGCTCCGGGTGTCCCGGGGGTTGGGGGCTGCACCCGGGGACTAGTGTGTGTGCGGTGCTGGCTCCTGCACAGTGACAGGGCATGGCCACCGAGCATGACGCCTCCATTCTTGACCATGCTGTAATTGCAGTCGCACTGCAGTTCAGCGTGATCATATAAAATGGTGTAGCCTCCTGCTGGTGCAGACTGTATGTGCGCGCAGGAAGCCGCCACCATTTTTGTGATCACAGCGGCTGAATGTGATGTCATACAGCCGCTGTGACCACGCCCCCTGTGTCTCCTCCGTTGCAGACCCCATTTTGAAGCCTTGCCCCCGCACCGCTCCATCCCTGACTTGGAAATGGAGTGTTGCTGACCCCCCTCTCCCCCCCCCCCCGCCCCGATTGACAGGCAGAGGCGATCGCATTCTCTGCGGGGTGCCGCAGAAAATGCAGGCACATGCGTATGCTCTTAGCAATTTTTGCAGTTGGATCGCTTATTGTGATTGCAATCCAACCTGAATCAGGCCCTATTACCTATCACAATGCGCTGCGGGCAGTACAAAATTGGGTTAATATAGGAGTAAAACTCCCAGACCTGTGCTCCTTAACTGTACCTGGTGGCTAGTGGAGCGGCTGCCCAGTAATCAGTGTCCACGCCAGTGCGCACACGGTCCACCCCCTACGGCCACGCTCCCCTTCATCAGCGGCCTCGTGATCCGGAAGGGCGGTGTGTGTGTGACTGACCTTAGGAAGAAACTGGAGCCTCCGCTGCAGTGACCCAGCAACCAGGGCACGGGAGTATACAGCGCCGCTGGGAGTGATGAAGCTGCAGTAAAGATGTCTATTAGACCTAGCCTGCTGCAGCCCTTGTAGATTCTCATAAAACAAGTTCTTCTTTTCTTGTCAAAATTAATAGCTAAGAATAGGCTGCCTGAGGCAGGCCCCTGTTAAGAGGCCTGCTACTGAAGGCACCAACTACAAACTGAGCTCCCTGTTCATGGAAGCGGGGTTATAGAGGAGAATGCACTGAGCATCTTGGGAACAGTCAAAAGCTTTGAGCCGGTTGGTGCCTCAGATCAAGATCCTACTCTACACCCCAATGTGAATCCTTGTGGAGTCCAGTGTACCCCACAGAAGAAATTAATGTGTCACACCCATTGGCAGCAACCTTAGAATAGCTGCTGACGGGCACAATTGAGAAAGGAAGGGGGGGGGGGACATTTGAATCCAGCACATAGATGCAATTCAAATATGTAATTTGTACCTTCCTATTTTAAAATATAATGGATGAACCTCACCCTGTGAGAACAATCTTCATGATCAAGAGATCTCATATGCAAAATAAGTATGAGTTGGGATAGGGCTGGGGAGGGTGGCTGCTCGGGCAGCCCCTCCCCCGTCAAGTTAAGGAGATTCAACTGAGGACGCACAAGGGAACTCTCGTCTGGGGACAACAACTGCAGGGAGACCACATCTGTTCAGATGAACATGGGAGGGTGGAAGGCTGCCTAATATTGAAGCACCATCAAATATCAAACCATATGCAACAACTAGTACAAGCATTCCAGGGGGAAGGTCTGCAGAAGACGGATTTGCATACGGTGATGTCATCCTAGCAGTGGACCAAAGTTGGCTGGAACTCTCATCTGCATATGAAAAGAGAAAAGGGGCATGCAGGGCATGGCGGCCTTTTGCGGTGCTTGGATGACCCCTAGTTCGCATTAAACACCCCCACCCTCCTTTGGTGTGGGGCTCATGTTGGCCATGCCCCATCCCCTGAAGCATTCAAGCTGATTTCTTGCAGCAGCTGGGCACTGTAACAGCTCCAGAGCTGTTCTGTAAGGCAAGTAAAAGGGTGTGGGCCCTGCAGCACCACCTGTAGTTCGCATTGTGCGTTGGAAGGCACAAAGTAAGCAGACGGGAGGAGAAGTCAGGATAGTGCGCAAGGGCATCCTTTTCTCTTAGTCCGTAGAGGATGCTGGGGTCACATTAAGAACCATGGGGTATAGACGGGATCCGCAAGAGACATGGGCACTTTAAGACTTTCAAAGGGTGTGAACTGGCTCCTCCCTCTATGCCCCTCCTCCAGACTCCAGTTATAGGAACTGTGCCCAGGGAGACGGACATTTCGAGGAAAGGATTTATTGTTAAACTAAGGTGAGCATCTTACCAGCTCACACCTTAAGCATGCCGCAGAACGTGGCATTCAACAGAACACAAGCCAACGGCATGAACAATTGCAGCAAAAAGCTGACCAGAACCATAACACAACATGTGTATAACCACAAGTAATAACTGCAGACACAGTATGGACTGGGACGGGTGCCCAGCATCCTCTACGGACTAAGAGAAAAGGATTTACCGGTAGGTATTAAAATCCTATTTTCTCATACGACCTAGAGGATGCTGGGGTCACATTAAGAACCATGGGGTTATACCAAAGCTCTTGAACGGGTGGGAGAGTGCGTACGACTCTGCAGCACCGAATGACCCAACTTGAGGTTATCATCAGCCAAGGTATCAAACTTGTAAAACTTAGCAAAAGTGTTTACTAAATAGCTGCTCGGCAAAGTTGCAATGCCGAGACTCCCCGACCAGCTGCCCAGGATGAACCCACCTTTCTAGTAGAATGGGTCTTCACCTAATTCAGTAACGGCAATCCTGCCGTGGAATGAGCATGCTGAATCTTACCACAGATCCAGCGCATAATGGTCTACATGGAAGCAGGACACCCAATCCTGTTGGGAGCATACAGGACAAACAGAGCCTCTGTTTTCCTAATCTGAACCGTTCTGGTGACATAAATTTTCAAAGTTCTGACCACAGCCAGAGACTTTGACTCAACGAAGGTGTCAGTGGCCAAAGGCACCATGTGGAAAGATGAACCACCTTCGGCAGAAATTGTTGACGTGTCCTCAATTCTGCTCTATCTTCATGAAAGATCAAATAAAGGCTCTTGTGATACTGCATGGTTTGTACTGTTTTCCATGTGCTCCCAGATCTTTCAAGCAAGTAGCATGGTCAAGAAAGTTCTGTTTGAAAAGTAACAACATTTACTGTCATTGTTATAGAATTTGGGAGAAAAAACAAGAAGAAATCTGCACTGTTGACGCACTGGACAGAATGAATGAATCATAAAATATAACCTTTATTAAGTATGTATTAAAATTGGATAAATATTAATATTATTATCCCAAACTGCAGTGAAACATAAAGGTTAAAATCACAGAACTAACATACATGTGCATAAGAAGAATAAAGAGATGTGAAAAAAAGGTTTAAAAAGCGTGTCCGTGTGTGATTATTTTTGAAGGCACAACCCTGGCGGGGTTGTTTATATAGATATATATGTTGCTAATAATCACTTTCTAGCGTAATGTTATTAAATAGCTGTTAGTATCTATGTCGTCAGGTACCACTGGGTCGTATCCTATATACTCCCTTCACTCAATAGGGGTTACCTCCCGGGAAGCCATCCCCATTGGCGAATTTGTGGGGGTGATTGAGTATAACCGGTAAGCTAACCTCCAATTTGTGGGGTGCTTAGGTAGATGGGGATCACTTATTTCTCTGTGTCCCCTAAGACTATATTCCTAAATTCAATACCATAGCTTTCTATATCGGATAAGGAATCACTTGATAGGGAAATCTCTATGCATCATGGAAAGATCATATTTATTAATATCCAAACTAAAAAAATGATGAATAGCTTTAATTTAGCTGTTTAGATATAGTTAATTGGCGAGATATACCAACAGGTGCGGTTGCCTTAAGGAATATGGCAATTCTAATATAAATAGCAGCCCTCCTTCATATAATCAGCCAGATCTTATTAAATCTGGTCCAGATATAGCCGTTCAGATATACTTAATTGACAACATATATCAATCGGTGGGGTTGCCTTAAGGAATATAGCAATTCCAATTCTCATATAAATAGCAACCTTCCTTCATATATTCAGCCAGATCTTATTTAATCTGATCTAGGCGTAGGCAATAATGCTTTCCTTAGAGGTATAGCCACCTCAATTCTTATTAGGAAGCAAAGTGTCTGTCATAATGGTTTATCCAATTCATCTAAGAAATAATATATTCCATGTGTCAGAGATTCATTACTCTCTATTTACACTGTTAAAGAGTTAATTCTTATTATGTTACAGTGTAATGAAATTATCATATAGGGAGATGTGGCAATTCCATGTGCTATATATATAATAACCCTTAGTGGTCCAGATTCCACAATGAGGAATTTTCTTATAAACCGCTGAAACACACAGCTATTTGACTGACTTCCAAATATATCTATCTCACTTTGTAACAGTCTTATGATAGAGAAACCGTTACATATTCGGTCACTTAGTTATCTAAAGGTAAACAGACTCAGTGTGAGGGTAATATAATATATCAAATGCGCTGTCAATAATCGTGGTAACTGGTGTAATAATGTGGTATATTGAGTATGCTAGTAAGGCATATAACTGCTCTCCAGCCTTTAAGTGTTACCAATCAATTTGTTACACTGTAAAGGATTTATGGTGTCCTGTTAGGACATGCAGCTGCTAGGCTGACTCAAAGATTTATCCATTTGTAACAATTATGTAACAGTTATATACATGTTACTGGTATTACATATAAATAGTATGACACAGGCCAGCAGTCCCATGTGTCTAGATTCCACAATAGGAGATTTTCTTTGTCTTATAAACTGCTGGAACACACAGCTGCTAGACTGACTTCAAATATATATACCGGTATTACTTTGTAACAGTCTTATAGTAAAGAGACTGTTACACACTGTCATTTAGTTATCTCAAGGTTAGCAGATTCTGTATTACTTTGTAACAGTCTTATAGTAAAGAGACTGTTACACACTGTCATTTAGTTATCTCAAGGTTAGCAGATTCTGTGTGAGGATAGTGTTCTGTTAGAACATGCAGCTGCTAGGCTGACTCATAGAAAATGTATCCATTTGTAACAAATGACACATACAGCATTAAATTAATATCTATAGCAGCCCATGTGACATCTCTACTCTTATCATAATTGTCTGGTTATTGCCAATCTGGACAGCAGGAGTGATATATATTCACTAGTCCCAATATCCCATCATATAAATATACCCACACTGATATACATTCTTATCAAGAGTTATTAGTAGCTATCTGTATGCACTTTAGACATTGTAATTGCTAAGTGACATCATATCTAGTGTATTCCTTTCTTATAGCTCAGCTTCTATTCCCTATTAGTGGAGACTAACAGCTAACATCATAATCATATATTTTTGTTTTATAACATTTCACATGAGTCAAATACACGCGGACACGCCGTGCCCTACACGCGTGTTTCACTGCATCTATGGCAACTTACATTAAAGCTAACAAGAAAGCACACTCGTTCTGTCTTTAAACTGATAAAAGAAACCCCAATAATATGGGGCATGCAAAAATTTAGATAAAACTCAGTTTTGCTCCTCTCCACGGAAATCTTTAGTAAAAGGCGAAAGATTTGTTCGTTCTGAAGAGAAACCAGAGCATGACCAAGATTCCACCTGTCGCCTGAGTGCCATGCCAGCAGTCCTCATTCAGCTCAAAGTGAGCACCCAATATGAAAGAAAGAAAGCAGATTTCTCACCAGGCTTCCCCTTGCTATAAGCATGGTTTGTACTCTTTTCCATGTGCTCCCAGATCTTTCAAGCAATTAGTATGGTCAAGAAAGTTCTGCTTGAAAAGAAACAGACATTTACTGTCATTGTTATACAAATAAACTTACATTAAAGCCAACAAGAAAGCTCACTCGTTCTGTCTTTAAACTGATAAAAGAAACCCCAATAATATGGGGCATGCAAAAATTGAGATAAAACTCAGTTTTGCTCCTCTCCACGGATAATCTTTAATAAAAGGCGAAAGATTTGTTCATTCTGAAGAGAAACCAGAGCATGACCAAGATTCCACCTGTCGCCTGAGTGCCATGCCAGCAGTCCTCATTCAGATCAAAGTGAGCGCCCAATTTGAAAGAAAGCAGATTTCTCACCTGGCTTCTCCTTGCTATAAGCATGGTTTGTACTGTATTCCATGTGCTCCCAGATCTTTCAAGCAAGTAGCATGGTCAAGAAAGTTCTGTTTGAAAAGAAACAAACATTTACTGTAATTTCTATGCAAATGAGCTTTCATTAAAGCACACTCATTCTATCTTTAAACCGATAAAAGAAACCCCAAAAAGATGGGGCATGCAAAAATTGAGGTAAAACTCAGTTTTGCTCCTCTCCACGGAAATCTTTAGTAAAAGGCGAAAGATTTGTTCGTTCTGAAGAGAAACCAGAGCATGACCAAGATTTTCATCTGAAAATATGTGTTCTCCCTGCAGTTGTTGTCCCCAGATGAGAGTTCCCTTGTGCTGCCTCAGTTGAATCTCCTTTACTTGACAGAGATGTGCCTGAGCAGCGGCCCTCCCCAGCCCTATCCCAAATCATACTTATTTTGCATAGGAGATACCATGGTCATGAAGATTGTTCTCCCAGGGTGAGGTTCATTCATTGCATTCTGGGTATGCTGACCCCTGTGATTTCCCCAAATGTGGGAAACTCGACTGCATTATTTGTGGTAGTGGGGGACTGTGTTTGTGCTTTCCTCTGGTCAGCTCTGGTAAAAGTCAGATTTCTTTGTCTCAGATCTTCCTCTAGCCTTGTTCTTCTTTCGAGAGTTCCCTTGTGCTGCCTCAGTTGGATCTCCTTCACTTGAGAGGGGGTGCCCGAGCAGCAATCCTCCACAGCTCTAGCCCAACTCCTACTTACCTGCCAGGTGAGATACTATGATCTTCACTGTTAGGGCAATCAGGATGTGGAATTCCCTGCCAGGGAAGGTGGTAATGGCGGACTCTGTAATTGGATTTAAAAAAGGAATGGATACATTTCTGAATGAAAAAGCTATCCAAGGTTATAATACTTAAAATATCAACATGGTTAATCCGGGGGTAACATGAGTTATAGTAGCTAACTAGTCATAAAACATTATTCAGCAAGTATGTAGAATCATCACAACTTAAAACAGGTTGAACACGATGGGCAATTTGCCTCTATTCAACCTCAAAAACTATGTTACTATATGTTACTATATTACTATGTTACTGTAGTATACAGAAAACCAAAATGCAATGAACAGTGATAGTGAGCACTGATGAGGATACTAGAACTGACACTGAGCAGCAAGATGCAGCACTGGACTATTAGTAATGTACTGTAGTATGCTGAGCACCACAATGCAGCACAAGACAATGAGCAGTGATACTGAGCACTGATGAGGATACTACTGAGAACTGACACTGAGCAGGAGAGACACACTACTAGTATTACTGAGCAGCAATAAGTAACCACTGATACTGAGCACTGCTATTGAGATTTCCACTGAGAGAACATAGCCACGTCCATTCCGCTCTCTCTTCAATGCACGAGTAAAAATGGCGGCAACGCGCAGCTCTTTATATGGAATCCGAATCTCGCGAGAATCCGACAGCGGGATGATGACATTTTCCCTTGTTCAGGTTTTCCGAGTCAGGCGGGAACAACCGAGCCTGCCTCGGACCAGTGTAAACCACGTGGAGTTCGTGGGGAATTCGGTTCTCGGAGAACCGAACCCGCTCCTCTCTACCTTATACCCATCAATTTTTTTATTTTCAATCTAAGCCCCTGCAGTTTTCTGTAAGCATCTGCTTCGCTATGATGATCAACAAGTCACAAGGGCAAACACTCAGGGCTTGAGGCGTAGATCTTAGGACCAGCTGCTACAAGCATGGCAGAGGTGTCACTATTACTGGTGACACCCAGAGAGGTGGCGAGGGAGATTGTAATGCAGTACGCGCAGATAAGCAGCGCAATGGTAAAAAGGAGGCATGGTTTCATAGGTAGGGACGTGGCCTGGTGGCCTGAATCTACATTTTGTTGCTCCGGGTGTCCCGGGGGTTGGGGGCTGCACCCGGGGACTAGTGTGTGAGCGGTGCTGGCTCCTGCACAGTGAAAAGGCATGGCCACCCAGCATGACGCCTCCCTTCTTGACCATGCTGTAATTGCAGTCGCACTGCAGTTCAGCGTGATCATAAAAAATGGTGTAGCCTCCTGCTGGTGCAGACTGTATGTGCGCGCAGGAAGCCGCCACCATTTTTGTGATCACAGCGGCTGAATGTGATGTCATACAGCCGCTGTGACCACGCCCCCTGTGTCTCCTCCGTTGCAGACCCCATTTTGAAGCATTGCCCCTGCACCGCTCCATCCCTGACTTGGAAATGGAGTGTTGCTGACCCACCTATCCCCCCCCCCCCCGCCCCGATTGACAGGCAGAGGCGATCGCATTCTCTGCAGGGTGCCGCAGAAAATGCAGGCACATGCGTATGCTCTTAGCAATTTTTGCAGTTGGATCGCTTATTGTGATTGCAATCCAACCTGAATCAGGCCCTATTACCTATCACAATGCGCTGCGGGCAGTACAAAATTGGGTTAATATAGGAGAAAAACCCCCAGACCTGTGCTCCTTAACTGTACCTGGTGACTAGTGGAGCGGCTGCCCAGTAATCAGTGTCCACGCCAGTGCGCACATGGTCCACCCCCTACGGCCACGCTCCCCTTCAACAGCGGCCTCGTGATCCGGAAGGGTGGTGTGTGTGTGACTGACCTTAGGATGAAACCGGAGCCTCCGCTGCAGTGACCCAGCAACCAGGGCACGGGAGTATACAGCGCCGCTGGGAGTGATGAAGCTGCAGTAAAGATGTCTATTAGACCTAGCCTGCTGCAGCCCTTGTAGATTCTCATAAAACAAGTTCTTCTTTTCTTGTCAAAATTTATAGCTAAGAATAGGCTGCCTGAGGCAGGCCCCTGTTAAGTGGCCTGCTACTGAAGGCACCAACTACACACTGAGCTCCCTGTTCATGGAAGCGGGGTTATAGAGGAGAATGCACTGAGCATCTTGGGAACAGTCAAAAGCTTTGAGCCGGTTGGTGCCTCAGATCAAGATCCTACTCTACACCCCAATGTGAATCCTTGTGGAGTCCAGTGTACCCCACAGAAGAAATTAATGTGTCACACCCATTGGCAGCAACCTTAGAATAGCTGCTGACGGGCACAATTGAGAATGGAAGGGGGGGGGGGGGGACATTTGAATCCAGCACATAAATGCAATTCAAATATGTAATTTGTACCTTCCTATTTTAAAATATAATGGATGAACCTCACCCTGTGAGAACAATCTTCATGATCAAGAAATCTCATATGCAAAATAAGTATGAGTTGGGATAGGGCTGGGGAGGGTGTCTGCTCTGGCAGCCCCTCCCCCGTCAAGTTAAGGAGATTCAACTGAGGAAGCACAAGGGAACTCTCGTCTGGGGACAACAACTGCAGGGAGACCACATCTTTTCAGATGAACATGGGAGGGCGGAAGGCTGCCTAATACTGAAGCACCATCAAATATCAAACCATATGCAACATCTAGTACAAGCATTCCTGGGGGAAGGTCTGCAGCAGACGGATTTGCATACAGTGATGTTATCCAAGCAGTGGGCCAAAGTTGGCTGGAACCCTCATCTGCATATGAAAAGAGAAAAGGGGCGTGCAGGGCATGGCGGCCTTTTGCAGTGCTTGGATGACCCCTAGTTCTCATTAAACACCCCCACCCTCCTTTGGTGTGGGGCTCATGTTGGCCATGCCCCATCCCCTGAAGCATTCAAGCTGATTTCTTGCAGCAGCTGGGCACTGTAACAGCTCCAGAGCTGTTCTGTAAGGCAAGTAAAAGGGTGTGGGCCCTGCAGCACCACCTGTAGTTCGCATTGTGTGTTGGAAGGCACAAAGTAAGCAGACGGGAGGAGAAGTCAGGATAGTGCGCAAGGGCATCCTTTTCTCTTAGTCCGTAGAGGATGCTGGGGTCACATTAAGAACCATGGGGTATAGACGGGATCCGCAAGAGACATGGGCACTTTAAGACTATCAAAGGGTGTGAACTGGCTCCTCCCTCTATGCCCCTCCTCCAGACTCCAGTTATAGGAACTGTGCCCAGGGAGACGGACATTTCGAGGAAAGGATTTATTGTTAAACTAAGGTGAGCATCTTACCAGCTCACACCTTAAGCATGCCGCAGAACGTGGCATTCAACAGAACACAAGCCAACGGCATGAACAATTGCAGCAAAAAGCTGACCAGAACCATAACACAACATGTGTATAACCACAAGTAATAACTGCAGACACAGTATGGACTGGGACGGGTGCCCAGCATCCTCTACAGACTAAGAGAAAAGGATTTACCGGTAGGTATTAAAATCCTATTTTCTCATACGACCTAGAGGATGCTGGGGTCACATTAAGAACCATGGGGTTATACCAAAGCTCTTGAACGGGTGGAAGAGTGCGTACGACTCTGCAGCACCGAATGACCCAACTTGAGGTTATCATCGGCAGGGATGCAGTGGCGTTAATGTTTCCTGGTGTCAACCTGTATTATTTCAGTAGATATTGAAATGAGGATGCATCTTGCTGCCTTTCCAATGAAGCAAGTTTAATTTAGTAATAGGTGAAAAACCATCCCTACAAAGATGTTAATCAGATACTTGGCTTTGTGGACACTTTTCAGAGAACAAATTTGTTAGCATAAAAATAAAGCCAGAAAATGAAGAGCTGTTTAATCACTCAATTGGATTTTTTTGCCAGCATATTTCTTTTTCTCTGCAAACCACTGCTAAATTGTGCTTCCTAGCTGTTTTTATAAAATCACTGAATCAAATCTAACTCTGATTACATCAGAGAAGGCCAGGTACCCTACACCATAACAGGGGTTTTTGAAATTTTGACTTGTCTACTTAAAGATCACCAAAATCTGATAACAAGGTCAATTACATCCCTGGGTGGGATTGAACCACCAACCCTTTGGTTAATAACCAATCACACTAACCGATTGCACCACAGAGACACTTTGCAAAAGTCCATACTGACAAAGGCTAATAAGCATTCATCTAGAACGTTTCCTAGAAAAACTTTAAAAAGTCAATAATCTGGAGAGTTTTTGTAAGATGTTTCTTCCATCAACCAACGAAGAAACACATTGGTACTTTCCCATGATGAGTGAGTGCTTCAGGATCTCTTGCACTTACATGTGCAGCAGAGTACTGTAATGAAAGCATGCTGGGTTCATAACCCAGAGGTAGGCAGATTGAAACTATCCTCTGCTATATGCATTTTTTTTTGTTAATTAAAGTAATCCAAAACTGGGATTGATATTTTTTCTCTTTTATTTTTACTTAAAGTACAATAACTTTTACCATTTTAATATGTTTTAATAGTATATTGACAGTATTGTTTTCTTTCAAAAATCCACTTAATTTTCTTTACCCTATTATTAAAATGGTAATTGACAAAAACAAACTACATTGTCACCAGAAGAGCAATACAAAATGTACAAGTGATATATTAAAATCATCTTTCCAGCTTGAATTTCAATGATGCATTGGGGCAACGATTTTGTGAGAAACATCTTCACCCTTAAATAAAGATTTTCTTAATTCCTTACCTGTGTGCTAATTAGATATCACCTTGTTTTCACATTAAACAGACTTCCACATGAGAAAGCAGCAAGGATGCAGTAGCGTTAATGTTTCCTGGTGTCAACCTGTATTATTTCAGTAGATATTGAAATGAGGATGCATCTTGCTGCCTTTCCAATGAAGCAAGTTTAATTTAGTAATAGGTGAAAAACCATCCCTACAAATATGTTAATCAGATACTTGGCTTTGTGGACTCTTTTCAGAGAACAAATTAGTTAGCATAAAAATAAAGCCAGAAAATGAAGAGCTGTTTAATCACTCAATTGGATTTTTCTGCCAGCATATTTCTTTTTCTCTGCAACCCACTGCTAAATTGTGCTTCCTAGCTGTTTTTATAAAATCACTGAATCAAATCTAACTCTGATTACATCAGAGAAGGCCAGGTACCCTACACCATAACAGGGGGTTTGAAATTTTGACTTGTCTACTTAAAGATCACCAAAATCTGATAACAAGGTCAATTAAGTCCCTGGGTGGGATTGAACCACCAACCTTTTGGTTAATAGCCTTACACACTAACTGATTGCGCCACAGCGACACTTTGCAAAAGTATATACTGACAAAGGCTAATAAGCATTCATCTAGAACGATTCCTAGAAACATTTTAAAAAGTCAATAATGTGGAGAGTTTTTGTAAGATGTTTCTTCCATCAACCAATGAAGAAACACATTGGTACTTTCCCATGATGAGTGAGTGCTTCAGGATCTCTTGCACTTACATGTGCAGCAGAGTACTGTAATGGAAGCATGCTGGGTCCATAACCCAGAGGTAGGCAGATTGAAACTATCCTCTGCTATATGCATTTTTTTTGTTAATTAAAGTAATCCAAAACTGGGATTGATATTTTTGCTCTTTTATTTTTACTTAAAGTACAATAACTTTTACCATTTTAATTTGTTTTAATAGTATATTGACAGTATTGTTTTCTTTCAAAAATCCAATTAATTTTCTTTACCCGATTATTAAAATGGTAATTGACAAAAACAAACTACATTGTCACCAGAAGAGCAATACAAAATGTACAAGTGATATATTAAAATCATCTTTCCAGCTTGAATTTCAATGATGCATTGGGGCAACGATTTTGTGAGAAACATCTTCACCCTTAAATAAAGATTTTCTTAATTCCTTACCTGTGTGCTAATTAGATATCACCTTGTTTTCACATTAAACAGACTTCCACATGAGAAAGCAGCAAGGATGCAGTAGCGTTAATGTTTCCTGGTGTCAACCTGTATTATTTCAGTAGATATTGAAATGAGGATGCATCTTGCTGCCTTTCCAATGAAGCAAGTTTAATTTAGTAATAGGTGAAAAACCATCCCTACAAATATGTTAATCAGATACTTGGCTTTGTGGACTCTTTTCAGAGAACAAATTAGTTAGCATAAAAATAAAGCCAGAAAATGAAGAGCTGTTTAATCACTCAATTGGATTTTTCTGCCAGCATATTTCTTTTTCTCTGCAACCCACTGCTAAATTGTGCTTCCTAGCTGTTTTTATAAAATCACTGAATCAAATCTAACTCTGATTACATCAGAGAAGGCCAGGTACCCTACACCATAACAGGGGGTTTGAAATTTTGACTTGTCTACTTAAAGATCACCAAAATCTGATAACAAGGTCAATTAAGTCCCTGGGTGGGATTGAACCACCAACCTTTTGGTTAATAGCCTTACACACTAACTGATTGCGCCACAGCGACACTTTGCAAAAGTATATACTGACAAAGGCTAATAAGCATTCATCTAGAACGATTCCTAGAAACATTTTAAAAAGTCAATAATGTGGAGAGTTTTTGTAAGATGTTTCTTCCATCAACCAATGAAGAAACACATTGGTACTTTCCCATGATGAGTGAGTGCTTCAGGATCTCTTGCACTTACATGTGCAGCAGAGTACTGTAATGGAAGCATGCTGGGTCCATAACCCAGAGGTAGGCAGATTGAAACTATCCTCTGCTATATGCATTTTTTTTGTTAATTAAAGTAATCCAAAACTGGGATTGATATTTTTGCTCTTTTATTTTTACTTAAAGTACAATAACTTTTACCATTTTAATTTGTTTTAATAGTATATTGACAGTATTGTTTTCTTTCAAAAATCCAATTAATTTTCTTTACCCGATTATTAAAATGGTAATTGACAAAAACAAACTACATTGTCACCAGAAGAGCAATACAAAATGTACAAGTGATATATTAAAATCATCTTTCCAGCTTGAATTTCAATGATGCATTGGGGCAACGATTTTGTGAGAAACATCTTCACCCTTAAATAAAGATTTTCTTAATTCCTTACCTGTGTGCTAATTAGATATCACCTTGTTTTCACATTAAACAGACTTCCACATGAGAAAACAGCAAAGATGCAGTGGCGTTAATGTTTCCTGGTGTCAACCTGTATTATTTCCGTAGATATTGAAATGAGGATGCATCGTGCTGCCTTTCCAATGAAGCAAGTTTAATTTAGTAATAGGTGAAAAACCATCCCTACAAAGATGTTAATCAGATACTTGGCTTTGTGGACACTTTTCAGAGTACAAATTTGTTATCATAAAAATAAAGCCAGAAAATGAAGAGCTGTTTAATCACTCAATTGGATTTTTCTGCCAGCATTTTTCTTTTTCTCTGCAACCCACTGCTAAATTGTGCTTCCTAGCTGATTTTTTATAAAATCACTTAATCAAATCTAACTCTGATTACATCAGAGAAGGCCAGGTACCCTAGACCATAAGAGGGGGTTTGCAATTTTGACTTGTCTACTTAAATATCACCAAAATCTGATCACAAGGTCAATTACGTCCCTGGGTGGGATTGAACCACCAACGTTTTGATTAATAGCTGAACACACTAACCGATTGCGCCACAGAGACACTTTGCAAAAAGTCCATACTGACAAAGACTAATAAGCATTCATTAGAACGTTTCCTAGAAAAACTTTAAAAAGTCAATAATCTGGAGAGTTTTTGTAAGATGTTTCTTCCAGCAACCAATGAAGAAACACATTGGTACTTTTGCATGATGAGTGAGTGCTTCAGGATCTCTTGCACTTACATGTGCAGCAGAGTACTGCAATGGAAGCATGCTGGGCCCATAACCCAGAGGTAGGCAGATTGAAACTATCCTTTGCTATATGCATTTTTTTTTTGTTCATTAAAGTAATCCAAAACTGGGATTGATATTTTAGCTTTTATTTTTACTTAAAGTACAATAACTTTTACCATTTTAATTTGTTTTAATAGTATATTGACAGTATTGTTTTCTTTCAAAAATCCACTTAATTTTCTTTACCCTATTATTAAAATGGTAATTGACAAAAACAAACTACATTGTCACCAGAAGAGCAATACAAAATGTACAAGTGATATATTAAAATCATCTTTCCAGCTTGAATTTCAATGATGCATTGGGGCAACGATTTTGTGAGAAACATCTTCACCCTTAAATAAAGATTTTCTTAATTCCTTACCTGTGTGCTAATTAGATATCACCTTGTTTTCACATTAAACAGACTTCCACATGAGAAAACAGCAAAGATGCAGTGGCGTTAATGTTTCCTGGTGTCAACCTGTATTATTTCCGTAGATATTGAAATGAGGATGCATCTTGCTGCCTTTCCAATGAAGCAAGTTTAATTTAGTAATAGGTGAAAAAACATCCCTACAAAGATGTTAATCAGATACTTGGCTTTGTGGACACTTTTCAGAGAACAAATTTGTTATCATAAAAATAAAGCCAGAAAATGAAGAGCTGTTTAATCACTCAATTGGATTTTTCTGCCAGCATTTTTCTTTTTCTCTGCAACCCACTGCTAAATTGTGCTTCCTAGCTGTTTTTTTATAAAATCACTTAATCAAATCTGATTACATCAGAGAAGGCCAGGTACCCTACACCATAAGAGGGGGTTTGCAATTTTGACTTGTCTACTTAAATATCACCAAAATCTGATTACAAGGTCAATTACGTCCCTGGGTGGGATTGAACCACCAACCTTTTGATTAATAGCTGAACACACTAACCGATTGCGCCACAGAGACACTTTGCAAAAAGTACATACTGACAAAGATTAATAAGCATTCATCTAGAACGTTTCCTAGAAAAACTTTAAAAAGTCAATAATCTGGAGAGTTTTTGTAAGATGTTTCTTCCAGCAACCAATGAAGAAACACATTGGTACTTTCGCATGATGAGTGAGTGCTTCAGGATCTCTTGCACTTACATGTGCAGCAGAGTACTGCAATGGAAGCATGCTGGGCCCATAACCCAGAGGTAGGCAGATTGAAACTATCCTTTGCTATATGCATTTTTTTTTTGTTCATTAAAGTAATCCAAAACTGGGGTTGATATTTTAGCTTTTATTTTTACTTAAAGTACAATAACTTTTACCATTTTAATTTGTTTTAGTCCAAATGGCATATCAGCAGTCAGCACTAACTGGTGACATGCCATTTGTACAAGTAAGCCATGTGTGACTAATATATAAACATACTTTATTAAATAACACCTCAAACTATCATACCCAGGATTCAAACCTATAACCTGTTGAATTCTAATCAAACACCCTACCCATGGAGCTACTTGATCCTGCATCTTTTCTAACCTCCAAAAACAGATTCAGTTGCATTTTCCAGCGTGTTTTGTTTGCGCCTTTGCAAATGTCTTACATCGACAAACTTATTTAGTACTATTTTGCAAATAGGGTTACATTGTCGCAACATTGTGTTCCCTAATTGCTTGATTTTTTAAATGCAACAATGCAGACACCTGATAATTGCTCTGTGGAGTCTTATTTTGTGTTTTGTGTTTAGTCTTTAGATCTGAATTTGAATGTACTAGTGAACTAACTTAATTTCCTACTTCTAAATTCATTCCTAAATTCACTACTTACATGAATCCTGTAGTTGGGCATTTTGGGACTTCGATTGTGGGCATTGTTTTGTGTCCAGACCAGCAGCAGGTGGTGTGCATTTGCTGGAAAGGCATCGAAGACCTCCGATATGCTGCATCTCCTGATGTGTGTCTCCCTCAAGTGGCTGTCAGCAAATGCCTGCTAGACACCCCATTCCAAGCTGATTGTGACATCATGGAACATGCATCATAGAACAGGCATGCTAAAACATGGGTCTTCAACCTGCGACCCTCCAGCTGCTGTGGAACTACACATCCCAGCATGCCCTGCCTCAGTTTTAGCATACCTTAATAGCAAAACTGTGGCAGGGCATGCTGGGATGTGTAGTTTCACAGCAGCTGGAGGGCCACAGGATGAAGACCCATGTGCTAGAGCCGTTGAAAAACGGATAGTGTTCCCAAGCCTTCCATCCTGGAATATCTTTGGTCTTTCGCCAATGAAGAAAGCAATCCCTCCCTCCAGCAGACCCTTCAACCACAATACAAGATCACAGCCAAAAGGCCGAGAAGCAACTACACTTGAGCTTAACAAAAATGGCTAAAACTTAGTGGAGGAAAGTGCAGTGCACCAAAACATAAGCTGACACAATCATGGAGAATGCGCCAGCATATATGCTCTTCTATCTATATTTTGCAAACATGCTCTTGTCCCCTCCAGCTGCTCTATGTAGATTTAACGTCTGGCAAGGTGCATAACCCACTGACAAGCAGGCACACTCCTGCATGAGTTTTCACTCTCACTAGCTGGATGATACACAATCATTTGCATGTGCTCCACCTCCGACACACCACCCACCCAACCACCCAGTCACCAGAGCCACCCACAAACCAACTGGCTCCGTGATTTAATTTGCACAGTGTAGTCATCCAGGCAGCATGTCCTTCTCAATGGAAGGATCTCTGGTTCCATGGAATCTTCCGCATTGGAATGCTGCGGCATTCAATGTACCTGCGGCTTGGCTCTAGCACATGGGTCTTCATCCTGTGGCCCTCCAGCTGCTGTGAAACTACACATCCCAGCATGCCCTGCCACAGTTTTGCTATAAGGTATGCTAAAACTGAGGCAGGGCATGCTGGGATGTGTAGTTCCACAGCAGCTGGAGGGTCGCAGGTTGAAGACCCATGTTTTAGCATGCCTGTTCTATGATGCATGTTCCGTGATGTCACAATCAGCTTGGAATGGGGTGTCTAGCAGGCATTTGCTGACAGCCACTTGAGGGAGACACACATCAGGAGATGCAGCATATCGGAGGTCTTCGATGCCTTTCCAGCAAATGCACACCACCTGCTGCTGGTCTGGACACAAAACAATGCCCACAATCGAAGTCCCAAAATGCCCAACTACAGGATTCATGTAAGTAGTGAATTTAGGAATGAATTTAGAAGTAGGAAATTAAGTTAGTTCACAAGTACATTCAAATTCAGATCTAAAGTCTAGGTAGGCCTCACGTCCTGGCAGCCGCCAGCATTTAAAAATGCCTTGATTAGAGGTACGGAATTAAATGTAGATAAGAAGTAGACACAAAATAAGACTCCGCAGAGCAGTTATCAGGTGTTTTTATCAATTGTTGCATTTAAAAAATCAAGCAATTAGGGAACACAATGTTGCAACAATGTAACCCTATTTGCAAAATAGTACTAAATAAGTTTGTCGATGTAAGACATTTGCAAAGGCGCATCCAAAACACGCTGGAAAATGCTACTGAATCTGTTTTTGGAGGCTAGAATAGGAAATGTGCATCGGTCCTACAAGTACTGAAAGCTCTTCTCCCATCTCCCTTTTCTGAAAAGCCATTTAATATATGGTTCCCAGATAGGGGACATATCAGATATTGCCTTTCAAAAGCAGCAAATATCATACCACTTCTATTGCCATCAAAGATAAACATTGATTGTTTTCAGATATTGGATTGAAAAAGCAGTCTTTATTGACATAAAGAAGCAAAAAAACATACATAAACATTACACACATAAGTACTGTGTTGCAGCACAGCCAAAACACAATACAAATGCTGTCGGTATAGTACAGTTCAAGAACTACAGCACAGGTCAGCCTACACTATAAATCATGAACTGCACTATACATTTAAACAATACGATAGTTAATAAGGCTATGGGTGTGGAGTGTAAGAGGGTGACGGAATCACAAGCCCAAAGCTTTATTGAAAGACAGACACATATAAAGGGAGGATTAATAAATACAAAGATACCCTTTACTATAGAATGTAGTCCAATCCGGTCTTTCAACTCTTCCACAACTGAAAAACGGATAGTGTTCCCAAGCCTTCCATCCTGGAATATCTTCAGTCTCTCGCCAATGAAGAAAACAATCCCTCCAGCAGACTCTTCAACCACAATACAATATCACAGCCAAAAGAGCGAGAAGCAACTACACTTGCGTTTAAACAAAATGGCTAAAACTTAGTGAAAGTGCAGTGCACCAAAACATAAGCTGACACAATCATGGAGAATGCGCCAGCATATATGCTCTTCTGTCTATATTTTCCAAACCTGCTCTTGTCCCCTCCAGTTGCTCCATGTAGATTTGACGTCTGGCAAGGTGCATAACTCACTGACAAGCAGGCACACTCCTGCATGAGTTTTCTCTCTCACTAGCTGGATGATACACATTCATTTGCATGTGCTCCACCTCCGACACACCGCCCACCCAACCACCCAGTCACCAGAGCCACCCACAAGCCAACTGGCTCCGTGATTTAATTTGCACAGTGCAGTCATCCAGGCAGCATGTCCTTCTCAATGGAATAATCTCTGGTTCCATGGAATCTTCCGCATTGGAATGCTGCGGAACAAAAAGGATTTAAATATTCAGCTTGCTAGCATTCAATGTACCTGCGGTTTGGTTCTAGCACATGGGTCTTCATCCTGTTGCCCTCCAGCTGCTGTGAAACTACACATCCCAGCATGCCCTGCTACAGTTTTGCTTTTAAGGTATGCTAAAACTGAGGCAGGGCATGCTGGGATATGTAGTTCCACAGCAGCTGGAGGGTCGCAGGTTGAAGACCCATGTTCTAGCATGCCTGTTCTATGATGCATGTTCCGTGATGTCACAATCAGCTTGGAATGGGGTGTCTAGCATGCATTTGCTGACAGCCACTTGAGGCAGACACACATCAGGAGATGCAGCATATCGGAGGTCTTCGATGCCTTTCCAGCAAATGCACACCACCAGCTGCTGGTCTGGACACAAAACAATGCCCACAATTGAAGGCTCAAAATGCCCAACTACAGGATTAATGTAAGTAGTGAATTTAGGAATGAATTTAGAAGTAGGAAATTAAGTTAGTTCACAAGTACATTCAAATTCAGATCTAAAGACTAGGTAGGCCTCACGTCCTGGCAGCACCCAGCATTTAAAAATGCCTTGATTATAGGTAGGGAATTAAATGTAGATAAGAAGTAGACACAAAAGAAGACTCCACAGAGCAATTATCAGGTGTCTTTATCAATTTTTGCATTTAAAAAATCAAGCAATTAGGGAACACAATGTTGCGACAATGTAACCCTATTTGCAAAATAGTACTAAATAAGTTTGTCGATGTAAGACATTTGCAAAGGCGCAAACAAAACACGCTGGAAAATGCAACTGAATCTGTTTTTGGAGGTTAGAATAGATGCAGGATCAAGTAGCTCAATGGGTAGGGTGTTTGATTAGAATTTAACAGGTTATAGGTTTGAATCCTGGGTATGATAGTTTGAGGTGTTATTTAATAAAGTATGTTTATATATTAGTCACACATGGCTTACTTGTACAAATGGCATGTCACCAGTTAGTGCTGACTGCTGATATGCCATTTACACAAACATGCCATGTGTGACTGTATATGCATTTAAGGAGGGCACCCCTGCAAAACCACAAACCATTGAGTGTCAAGTATACTAGATATATCTTCATATCTCATGTGCTTTCTCTGAGACCAATCTTGTTATGCCCCTTCCCCACAAGGCATGCGCCTTTTGTCCATATTGCAAAAATGGGGGGGAGGGCATATAATTCTCTGTCACAGGGCACCAAAAAGTCTAGTTATGGCTCTGGTATGCATTATGTAATCTGGCAGACCATCTCTCCAACACTGGCTGGTTGGAATAGAAATCCGGTTATCTATGTGAGCAAATGACCATCAACGATTTACTCTCAAACACTAAAAAATGGACAAAAATGGTCCCCTAAACAAATTGGTTAAATTTTGGGTTTAACCAATTTGTGTAATGACCATTTTTGACCACTTTTCTAGTGTTTGGGAGCAAATGGTTAATTGACATTTGCTCCTATACATTACCAGATTTTCATTCCATCCATCCAGACTGGATAGATAGCCTGACAGATAATTGTGTAGTGTACGCCCAGGATAACTGTTAGTCATGCTTTATTTTATGGCGGCACATAAATGGGTGGACAGATCCAGGGCAAGCACTGCCCACTCATGCATAGTTGTCAACTGATGTGAAGTTCCAGGGGGCAATCTCAGTTATAAAGAGAAGTATCTGGAAATTGTCCCTAGTTAAAAAAAAAAAATTTGATCAACTCCATTTATTTAGTATGATATCCCAGGTGATAGGATGCCGGCAGTCAGAACAACATACTTTATTAAATAACACATCTCAAACTACCATACCCAGGATTCAAACCTATAACCTGTTGAATTCTAATCAAACACCCTACCTATTGAGCTATTTGATCCTGCATAAAAATTGTGAACATTATATGAAGCTATTGGTACTTTGCAAAAAAAAAGAATCAGCATTACAACGCAGCAGATCCATGCAGTTTGCAGCCACACACTACATGTATCTGCTCAGCCACAATGCTGATTATTTCTTCACAAAGTACAAGGTGAGCTCCAAACAGAATTCTCTAGCTTAGAATTATACCTTTCTTTGCCAAACCTAGAAGTCGGGCCCCCCACCCTGGGATCCCCCAGAGGGAGGCCTGCACCGTCATGCGGCAGGCTTGTCCGTTTTGGAAGCAGGCTGATGGGCAGCCCAGGATTGCTTCAGTCTGGGCTTGGCAGGTCTGGAAACATGAGCTTGCTTTGGGTATGCCTGACCTTGGGTACGCTTTACCTGGAGGATGAAAGGGCCAAGAAAAGTACTTTTAGCCTTCTGCGTGGTAGGAGTCATACTAGGTAGGCAAGCTGTTTTAGCAGTAGCCAGATCAGCTACAATCTTATTGAGGTCTTCTCCAAAAGGAGATTCAACTGAGGCAGCACAAGGGAACTCTCATCTGGGGACAACAACTGCAGGGAGAACACATATTTTCAGATGAACATGGTAGGGCAGAAGGCTGCCTAATACTGAAGCACCCCCAAACAACAAATCAAATGCAACTTACTTGACAGAGATGTGCCTGAGCAACGGCCCTCCCCAGCCCTATCCCAAATCATACTTATTTTGCATAGGAGATACCATGGTCATGAAGATTGTTCTCCCAGGGTTAGGTTCATTCATTGCATTCTGGGTATGCTGACCCCTGTGATTTCCCCAAATGTGGGAAACTCGACTGCATAATTTGTGGTAGTGGGGGACTGTGTTTGTGCTTTCCTCTGGTCAGCTCTGGTAAAATTCAGATTTCTTTGTCTCAGATCTTCCTCTAGCCTTGTTCTTCTTTCGAGAGTTCCCTTGTGCTGCCTCAGTTGGATCTCCTTCACTTGACAGGGGGGTGCCCGAGCAGCGACCCTCCCCAGCTCTAGCCCAACTCCTACTTACCTGCCAGGTGAGATACTATGATCATGAAGTTGCTTCTCCCAGGGCAAGGCTCACCCATTGCACTCTGGGTGTGCTGCCCCTGCGATTTCCCCAAATGTGGGAAACTTGACTGCATAATTTGAGTTTTCCCTGGTCGGCTCTCATGTAATTCAGATCTCTTTGTCTCAGGTCTCTCTCCAGCCTAGTTTGCTGTCTGGTTCCACTTCTTTTTTCTTGAGCCCCTCCCTTCTATACCCTTGTGCACTATCCTGACTTCTCCTCCCGTCTGCTTACTTTGTGCCTCCCAATGCACAATGCAAACTACGGGTAGTGCTGCAGGGCCCACACCCTTTTACTTGCTTTACAGAGCAGCTCTGGAGCTGTTACAGTGCCCAGCTGCTGCAAGAAATCAGCTTGAATACTTCAGGGGCTGGGGAATGGCCAACATGAGCCCCACACTGAAGGAGGGTGGGGGTGCTTAATGCGAACTAGGGGTCATCCAAGCACCACAAAAGGCCTCCATGCCCTGCACGCTCCTTTTCTCTTTTCATATGCAGACGAGGGTTGAAGCCAACTTTGACCCACTGCTTGGATGACATCACCATATTCAAATCCATCTGCTGCAGGCCATCCCCCAGGAATGCTTGCACTAGTTGTTGCATTTGGTTTGTTGTTTGGGGGTGCTTCAGTATTAGGCAGCCTTCTGCCACCCCATGTTCATCTGAAAATATGTGTTCTCCCTGCAGTTGTTGTCCCCAGATGAGAGTTCCCTTGTGCTGCCTCAGTTGAATCTCCTTTACTTGACAGAGATGTGCCTGAGCAGCGGCCCTCCCCAGCCCTATCCCAAATCATACTTATTTTGCATAGGAGATACTATTGTCATGAAGATTGTTTTCCCAGGGTGAGGTTCATTCATTGCATTCTGGGTATGCTGACCCCTGTGATTTCCCCAAATGTGGGAAACTCGACTGCATTATTTGTGGTAGTGGTGGACTGTGTTTGTGCTTTCCTCTGGTCAGCTCTGGTAAAGTCAGATTTCTTTGTCTCAGATCTTCCTCTAGCCTTGTTCTTCTTTTGAGAGTTCCCTTGTGCTGCCTCAGTTGGATCTCCTTCACTTGAAAGGTAGTGCCCGAGCAGCGACCCTCCCCAGCTCTAGCCCAACTCCTACTAACCTGCCAGGTGAGATACTATGATCATGAAGGTGCTTCTCCCAGGGCAAGGCTCACCCATTGCACTCTGGGTGTGCTGCCCCTTGCGATTTCCCCAAATGTGGGAAACTTGACTGCATAATTTGTGTTTCCCCTGGACGGCTCTCGTATAATTCAGATCTCTTTGTCTCAGGTCTCTCTCCAGCCTAGTATGCTGTCTGTTTCCACTTCTCTTTTCTTGAGCCCCTCCCTTCTATAACCTTGTGCACTATCCTGACTTCTCCTCCCGTCTGCTTACTTTGTGCCTTCCAATGCACAATGCAAACTACAGGTAGTGCTGCAGGGCCCACACCCTTTTACTTGCCTTACAGAGCAGCTCTGGAGCTGTTACAGTACCTAGCTGCTGCAAGAAATCAGCTTGAATGCTTCAGGGGCTGGGGCATGGCCAACATGAGCCCCACACCGAAGGAGGGTGGGGGTGTTTAATGCGAACTAGGGGTCATCCAAGCGTCGCAAAAGGCCGCCATGCCCTGCATATCCCTTTTCTCTTTTCATAAGCAGACGAGGGTTGAAGCCAACTTTGACCCACTGCTTGGATGACATCACTTGCTGCCTTTCCAATGAAGCAAGTTTAATTTAGTAATAGGTGAAAAACCATCCCTACAAAGGTGTTAATCAGATACTTGGCTTTGTGGACACTTTTCAGAGAACAAATTAGTTAGCATAAAAATAAAGCCAGAAAATGAAGAGCTGTTTAGTCACTCAATTGGATTTTTCTGCAAGCGTATTTCTTTTTCTCTGCAACCCACTGCTAAGTTGTGCTTCCTAGCTGTTCTTTTATAAAATCACTTAATCAAATCTAACTCTGATTACATCAGAGTAGGCCAGGTACCCTACACCATAAGAGGGGGTTTGAAATTTTGACTTGTCTACTTAAAGATCACCAAAATCTGATGACATGGTCAATAACATCACTGGGTGGGATTGAACCACCAACCCTTTGGTTAATAACCAAACACACTAACCGATTGCACCACCGAGACACTTTGCAAAAGTCCATACTGACAAAGGCTAATAAGCATTCATCTAGAACGTTTCCTAGAAAACTTTAAAAAGTCAATAATCTGGAGAGTTTTTGTAAGATGTTTCTTCCATCAACCAATGAAGAAACGCATTGGTACTTTCCCATGATGAGTGAGTGCTTCAGGATCTCTTGCACTTACATGTGCAGCAGAGTACTGCAATGGAAGCATGCTGGGCCCCTTAACCCAGAGGTAGGCAGATTGAAACTATCCTCTGCTATATGCATTTTTTTTTGTTAATTAAAGTAATCCAAAACTGGGATTGATATTTTTGCTCTTTTATTTTTACTTAAAGTACAATAGCTTTTACCATTTTAATTTGTTTTAATAGTATATTGACAGTATTGTTTTCTTTCAAAAATCCACTTAATTTTCTTTACCCTATTATTAAAATGGTAATTGACAAAAACAAACTACATTGTCACCAGAAGAGCAATACAAAATGTACAAGTGATATATTAAAATCATCTTTCCAGCTTGAATTTCAATGATGCATTGGGGCAACGATTTTGTGAGAAACATCTTCACCCTTAAATAAAGATTTTCTTAATTCCTTACCTGTGTGCTAATTAGATATCACCTTGTTTTCACATTAAACAGACTTCCACATGAGAAAGCAGCAAGGATGCAGTGGCGTTAATGTTTCCTGGTGTCAACCTGTATTATTTCAGGAGATATTGAAATGAGGATGCATCTTGCTGCCTTTCCAATGAAGCAAGTTTAATTTAGTAATAGGTGAAAAACCATCCCTACAAAGATGTTAATCAGATACTTGGCTTTGTGGACACTTTTCAGAGAACAAATTTGTTAGCATAAAAATAAAGCCAGAAAATGAAGAGCTGTTTAATCACTCAATTGGATTTTTTTGCCAGCATATTTCTTTTTCTCTGCAAACCACTGCTAAATTGTGCTTCCTAGCTGTTTTTATAAAATCACTGAATCAAATCTAACTCTGATTACATCAGAGAAGGCCAGGTACCCTACACCATAACAGGGGTTTTTGAAATTTTGACTTGTCTACTTAAAGATCACCAAAATCTGATAACAAGGTCAATTACATCCCTGGGTGGGATTGAACCACCAACCTTTTGGTTAATAGCCGTACACACTAACTGATTGCGCCACAGCGACACTTTGCAAAAGTATATACTGACAAAGGCTAATAAGCATTCATCTAGAACGTTTCCTTGAAAAACTTTAAATAGTCAATAATCTGGAGAGTTTTTGTAAGATGTTTCTTCCATCAACCAATGAAGAAACACATTGGTACTTTCCCATGATGAGTGAGTGCTTCAGGATCTCTTGCAATTACATGTGCAGCAGAGTACTGTAATGGAAGCATGCTGGGTCCATAGCACAGAGGTAGGCAGATTGAAACTATCCTCTGCTATATGCGTTTTTTTTTTGTTAATTAAAGTAATCCAAAACTGGGATTGATATTTTTGCTCTTTTATTTTTACTTAAAGTACAATAACTTTTACCATTTTCATTTGTTTTAATAGTATATTGACAGTATTGTTTTCTTTCAAAAATCCACTTAATTTTCTTTACCCGATTATTAAAATGGTAATTGACAAAAACAAACTACATTGTCACCAGAAGAGCAATACAAAATGTACAAGTGATATATTAAAATCATCTTTCCAGCTTGAATTTCAATGATGCATTGGGGCAACGATTTTGTGAGAAACATCTTCACCCTTAAATAAAGATTTTCTTAATTCCTTACCTGTGTGCTAATTAGATATCACCTTGTTTTCACATTAAACAGACTTCCACATGAGAAAGCACAAAGGATGCAGTGGCGTTAATGTTTCCTGGTGTCAACCTGTATTATTTCAGTAGATATTGAAATGAGGATGCATCTTGCTGCCTTTCCAATGAAGCAAGTTTAATTTAGTAATAGGTTAAAAACCATCCCTACAAAGGTGTTAATCAGAAACTTGGCTTTGTGGACACTTTTCAGAGAACAAATTTGTTAGCATAAAAATAAAGCCAGAAAATGAAGAGCTGTTTAATCACTCAATTGGATTTTTTTGCCAGCATATTTCTTTTTCTCTGCAACCCACTGCTAAATTGTGCTTCCTAGCTGTTTTTATAAAATCACTGAATCAAATCTAACTCTGATTACATCAGAGAAGGCCAGGTACCCTACACCATAAGAGGGGGTTTGAAATTTTGACTTGTCTACATAAAGATCACCAAATCTGATAACAAGGTCAATTACGTCCCTGGGTGGGATTGAACCACCAACCTTTTGGTTAATAGCCTTACACAGTAACTGATTGCGCCACAGCAACACTTTGTAAAAGTCCATACTGACAAAGGCTAATAAGCATTCATCTAGAACGATTCCTAGAAACATTTTAAAAAGTCAATAATGTGGAGAGTTTTTGTAAGATGTTTCTTCCATCAACCAATGAAGAAACACATTGGTACTTTCCCATGATGAGTGAGTGCTTCAGGATCTCTTGCACTTACATGTGCAGCAGAGTACTGTAATGGAAGCATGCTGGGTCCATAACCCAGAGGTAGGCAGATTGAAACTATCCTTTGCTATATGCATTTTTTTTTTGTTCATTAAAGTAATCCAAAACTGGGATTGATATTTTAGCTTTTATTTTTACTTAAAGTACAATAACTTTTACCATTTTAATTTGTTTTAGTGCAAATGGCATATCAGCAGTCAGCACTAACTGGTGACATGCCATTTGTACAAGTAAGCAATGTGTGACTAATATATAAACATGCTTTATTAAATAACATCTCAAACTATCATACCCAGGATTCAAACCTATAACCTGTTGAATTCTAATCAAACACCCTACCCATGGAGCTACTTGATCCTGCATCTTTTCTAACCTCCAAAAACAGATTCAGTTGCATTTTCCAGCGTGTTTTGTTTGCGCCTTTGCAAATGTCTTACATCGACAAACTTATTTAGTACTATTTTGCAAATAGGGTTACATTGTCGCAACATTGTGTTCCCTAATTGCTTGATTTTTTAAATGCAACAATTGATAAAGACACCTGATAATTGCTCTGTGGAGTCTTATTTTGTGTTTTGTGTTTAGTCTTTAGATCTGAATTTGAATGTACTTGTGAACTAACTTAATTTCCTACTTCTAAATTCATTCCTAAATTCACTACTTACATGAATCCTGTAGTTGGGCATTTTGGGACTTCGATTGTGGGCATTGTTTTGTGTCCAGACCAGCAGCAGGTGGTGTGCATTTGCTGGAAAGGCATCGAAGACCTCCGATATGCTGCATCTCCTGATGTGTGTCTCCCTCAAGTGGCTGTCAGCAAATGCCTGCTAGACACCCCATTCCAAGCTGATTGTGACATCATGGAACATGCATCATAGAACAGGCATGCTAAAACATTGGTCTTCAACCTGCGACCCTCCAGCTGCTGTGGAACTACACATCCCAGCATGCCCTGCCTCAGTTTTAGCATACCTTAATAGCAAAACTGTGGCAGGGCATGCTGGGATGTGTAGTTTCACAGCAGCTGGAGGGCCACAGGATGAAGACCCATGTGCTAGAGCCAAGCCGCAGGTACATTGAATGCTAGCAAGCTGAATATTTAAATCCTTTTTGTTCCGCAGCATTCCAATGCGGAAGATTCCATGGAACCAGAGATCCTTCCATTGAGAAGGACATGCTGCCTGGATGACTACACTGTGCAAATTAAATCACGGAGCCAGTTGGCTTGTGGGTGGCTCTGGTGACTGGGTGGTTGGGTGGGTGGTGTGTCGGAAGTGGAGCGCATGCAAATGATTGTGTATCATCCAGCTAGTGAGAGAGAAAACTCATGCAGGAGTGTGCCTGCTTGTCAGTGGGTTATGCACCTTGCCAGACGTTAAATCTACATAGAGCAGCTGGAGGGGACAAGAGCAGGTTTGCAAAATATAGATAGAAGAGCATATATGCTGGCGCATTCTCCATGATTGTGTCAGCTTATGTTTTGGTGCACTGCACTTTCCTCCACTAAGTTTTAGCCATTTTTGTTAAGCTCAAGTGTAGTTGCTTCTCGGCCTTTTGGCTGTGATCTTGTATCGTGGTTGAAGGGTCTGCTGGAGGGAGGGATTGTTTTCTTCATTGGCGAAAAACCAAAGATATTCCAGGATGGAAGGCTTGGGAACACTATCTGTTTTTCAGTTGTGGAAGAGCACAGAGGTCGGATTGGACTACATTCTATAGTAAAGGATATCTTTCTATTTATTGACCCTCCCCTTATATGTGTCTGTGTTACAATAAAGCTTCGGTTTTGTGAATCCCTCACCCTCTTACACTCCACACCCATAGCCTTATTAACTGTTGTATTATTGTATAGTTTAAATGTATAGTGCAGTTCATGATTTATAGTGTAGACTGGCCTGTGCTGTAGTTCTTGAACTGTACTATACCGTCAGCATTTGTATTGTGTTTTGGCTGTGCTGCAACACTGTATTTATGTGTGCAATGTTTATGTATGTTTTTTTTTATGTCAATAAAGACTGCTTTTTCAAGCCAATATCTGAAAACAATCTATGTTTATCTTTGATGGCAATAAAAGTGGTATGATATTTGATGCTTTTGAAATCCAATATCTGATATGTCCCCTATCTGGGAACCATATATTAAATGGCTTTTCAGAAAAGGGAGATGGGAGAAGAGCTTTCAGTACTTGTAGGACCGATGCACATAAAGAAGCAAAAAAACATACATAAACATTACACACATAAGTACCGCGTTGCGGCACAGCCAAAACACAATAGAAATGCTGATGGTATAGTACAGTTCAAGAACTACAGCACAGGCCAGCCTACACTATAAATCATGAACTGCACTATACATTTAAACTGTACAATAATACAACAGTTAATAAGGCTATGGGTGTGGAGTGTAAGAGGGTGAGGGAATCACAAGCCCGAAGCTTTATTGAAAGACTGACACATATAAAGGGAGGATTAATAAATAGAAAGACATCCTTTACTATAGAATGTAGTCCAATCCGGTCTTTCAACTCTTCCACAATTGAAAAACGGATAGTGTTCCCAAGCCTTCCATCCTGGAATATCTTTGGTCTTTCGCCAATGAAGAAAGCAATCCCTCCCTCCAGCAGACCCTTCAACCACAATACAAGATCACAGCCAAAAGGCCGAGAAGCAACTACACTTGAGCTTAACAAAAATGGCTAAAACTTAGTGGAGGAAAGTGCAGTGCACCAAAACATAAGCTGACACAATCATGGAGAATGCGCCAGCATATATGCTCTTCTATCTATATTTTGCAAACATGCTCTTGTCCCCTCCAGCTGCTCTATGTAGATTTAACGTCTGGCAAGGTGCATAACCCACTGACAAGCAGGCACACTCCTGCATGAGTTTTCACTCTCACTAGCTGGATGATACACAATCATTTGCATGTGCTCCACCTCCGACACACCACCCACCCAACCACCCAGTCACCAGAGCCACCCACAAACCAACTGGCTCCGTGATTTAATTTGCACAGTGTAGTCATCCAGGCAGCATGTCCTTCTCAATGGAAGGATCTCTGGTTCCATGGAATCTTCCGCATTGGAATGCTGCGGAACAAAAAGGATTTAAATATTCAGCTTGCTAGCATTCAATGTACCTGCGGCTTGGCTCTAGCACATGGGTCTTCATCCTGTGGCCCTCCAGCTGCTGTGAAACTACACATCCCAGCACGCCCTGCCACAGTTTTGCTATAAGGTATGCTAAAACTGAGGCAGGGCATGCTGGGATGTGTAATTCTACAGCAGCTGGAGGGTCGCAGGTTGAAGACCCATGTTTTAGCATGCCTGTTCTATGATGCATGTTCCGTGATGTCACAATCAGCTTGGAATGGGGTGTCTAGCTGGCATTTGCTGACAGCCACTTGAGGGAGACACACATCAGGAGATGCAGCATATCGGAGGTCTTCGATGCCTTTCCAGCAAATGCACACCACCTGCTGCTGGTCTGGACACAAAACAATGCCCACAATCGAAGTCCCAAAATGCCCAACTACAGGATTCATGTAAGTAGTGAATTTAGGAATGAATTTAGAAGTAGGAAATTAAGTTAGTTCACAAGTACATTCAAATTCAGATCTAAAGTCTAGGTAGGCCTCACGTCCTGGCAGCCGCCAGCATTTAAAAATGCCTTGATTAGAGGTACGGAATTAAATGTAGATAAGAAGTAGACACAAAATAAGACTCCGCAGAGCAGTTATCAGGTGTTTTTATCAATTGTTGCATTTAAAAAATCAAGCAATTAGGGAACACAATGTTGCAACAATGTAACCCTATTTGCAAAATAGTACTAAATAAGTTTGTCGATGTAAGACATTTGCAAAGGCGCATCCAAAACACGCTGGAAAATGCAACTGAATCTGTTTTTGGAGGCTAGAATAGGAAATGTGCATCGGTCCTACAAGTACTGAAAGCTCTTCTCCCATCTCCCTTTTCTGAAAAGCCATTTAATATATGGTTCCCAGATAGGGGACATATCAGATATTGCCTTTCAAAAGCAGCAAATATCATACCACTTCTATTGCCATCAAAGATAAACATTGATTGTTTTCAGATATTGGATTGAAAAAGCAGTCTTTATTGACATAAAGAAGCAAAAAAACATATATAAACATTACACACATAAGTACTGTGTTGCAGCACAGCCAAATCACAATACAAATGCTGTCGGTATAGTACAGTTCAAGAACTACAGTACAGGTCAGCCTACACTATAAATCATGAACTGCACTATACATTTAAACAATACAATAGTTAATAAGGCTATGGGTGTGGAGTGTAAGAGGGTGACGGAATCACAAGCCCAAAGCTTTATTGAAAGACAGACACATATAAAGGGAGGATTAATAAATACAAAGATACCCTTTACTATAGAATGTAGTCCAATCCGGTCTTTCAACTTTTCCACAACTGAAAAACGGATAGTGTTCCCAAGCCTTCCATCCTGGAATATCTTCAGTCTCTCGCCAATGAAGAAAACAATCCCTCCAGCAGACTCTTCAACCACAATACAATATCACAGCCAAAAGAGCGAGAAGCAACTACACTTGCGTTTAAACAAAATGGCTAAAACTTAGTGGAGGAAAGTGCAGTGCACCAAAACATAAGCTGACACAATCATGGAGAATGCGCCAGCATATATGCTCTTCTGTCTATATTTTCCAAACCTGCTCTTGTCCCCTCCAGTTGCTCCATGTAGATTTGACGTCTGGCAAGGTGCATAACTCACTGACAAACAGGCACACTCCTGCATGAGTTTTCTCTCTCACTAGCTGGATGATACACATTCATTTGCATGTGCTCCACCTCCGACACACCGCCCACCCAACCACCCAGTCACCAGAGCCACCCACAAGCCAACTGGCTCCGTGATTTAATTTGCACAGTGCAGTCATCCAGGCAGCATGTCCTTCTCAATGGAATAATCTCTGGTTCCATGGAATCTTCCGCATTGGAATGCTGCGGAACAAAAAGGATTTAAACATTCAGCTTGCTAGCATTCAATGTACCTGCGGTTTGGTTCTAGCACATGGGTCTTCATCCTGTGGCCCTCCAGCTGCTGTGAAACTACACATCCCAGCATGCCCTGCCACAGTTTTGCTATTAAGGTATGCTAAAACTGAGGCAGGGCATGCTGGGATATGTAGTTCCACAGCAGCTGGAGGGTCGCAGGTTGAAGACCCATGTTCTAGCATGCCTGTTCTATGATGCATGTTCCGTGATGTCACAATCAGCTTGGAATGGGGTGTCTAGCATGCATATGCTGACAGCCACTTGAGGCAGACACACATCAGGAGATGCAGCATATCGGAGGTCTTCGATGCCTTTCCAGCAAATGCACACCACCAGCTGCTGGTCTGGACACAAAACAATGCCCACAATTGAAGGCTCAAAATGCCCAACTACAGGATTAATGTAAGTAGTGAATTTAGGAATGAATTTAGAAGTAGGAAATTAAGTTAGTTCACAAGTACATTCAAATTCAGATCTAAAGACTAGGTAGGCCTCACGTCCTGGCAGCACCCAGCATTTAAAAATGCCTTGATTATAGGTAGGGAATTAAATGTAGATAAGAAGTAGACACAAAAGAAAACTCCACAGAGCAATTATCAGGTGTCTTTATCAATTGTTGCATTTAAAAAATCAAGCAATTAGGGAACACAATGTTGCGACAATGTAACCCTATTTGCAAAATAGTACTAAATAAGTTTGTCGATGTAAGACATTTGCAAAGGCGCAAACAAAACACGCTGGAAAATGCAACTGAATCTGTTATTGGAGGTTAGAATAGATGCAGGATCAAGTAGCTCAATGGGTAGGGTGTTTGATTAGAATTTAACAGGTTATAGGTTTGAATCCTGGGTATGATAGTTTGAGGTGTTATTTAATAAAGTATGTTTATATATTAGTCACACATGGCTTACTTGTACAAATGGCATGTCACCAGTTAGTGCTGACTGCTGATATGCCATTTACACAAACATGCCATGTGTGACTGTATATGCATTTAAGGAGGGCACCCCTGCAATACCACAAACCATTGAGTGTCAAGTATACTAGATATATCTTCATATCTCATGTGCTTTCTCTGAGACCAATCTTGTTATGCCCCTTCCCCACAAGGCATGCGCCTTTTGTCCATATTGCAAAAATGGGGGGGAGGGCATATAATTCTCTGTCACAGGGCACCAAAAAGTCTAGTTATGGCTCTGGTATGCATTATGTAATCTGGCAGACCATCTCTCCAACACTGGCTGGTTGGAATAGAAATCCGGTTATCTATGTGAGCAAATGACCATCAACGATTTACTCTCAAACACTAAAAAATGGACAAAAATGGTCCCCTAAACAAATTGGTTAAATTTTGGGTTTAACCAATTTGTGTAATGACCATTTTTGACCACTTTTCTAGTGTTTGGGAGCAAATGGTTAATTGACATTTGCTCCTATACATTACCAGATTTTCATTCCATCCATCCAGACTGGATAGATAGCCTGACAGATAATTGTGTAGTGTACGCCCAGGATAACTGTTAGTCATGCTTTATTTTATGGCGGCACATAAATGGGTGGACAGATCCAGGGCAAGCACTGCCCACTCATGCATAGTTGTCAACTGATGTGAAGTTCCAGGGGGCAATCTCAGTTATAAAGAGAAGTATCTGGAAATTGTCCCTAGTTAAAAAAAAAAAAATTTTTTTATCAACTCCATTTATTTAGTATGATATCCCAGGTAATAGGATGCCGGCAGTCAGAACAACATACTTTATTAAATAACACATCTCAAACTACCATACCCAGGATTCAAACCTATAACCTGTTGAATTCTAATCAAACACCCTACCTATTGAGCTATTTGATCCTGCATAAAAATTGTGAACATTATATGAAGCTATTGGTACTTTGCAAAAAAAAAGAATCAGCATTACAACGCAGCAGATCCATGCAGTTTGCAGCCACACACTACATGTATCTGCTCAGCCACAATGCTGATTATTTCTTCACAAAGTACAAGGTGAGCTCCAAACAGAATTCTCTAGCTTAGAATTATACCTTTCTTTGCCAAACCTAGAAGTCGGGCCCCCCACCCTGGGATCCCCCAGAGGGAGGCCTGCACCGTCATGCGGCAGGCTTGTCCGTTTTGGAAGCAGGCTGATGGGCAGCCCAGGATTGCTTCAGTCTGGGCTTGGCAGGTCTGGAAACATGAGCTTGCTTTGGGTATGCCTGACCTTGGGTACGCTTTACCTGGAGGATGAAAGGGCCAAGAAAAGTACTTTTAGCCTTCTGCGTGGTAGGAGTCATACTAGGTAGGCAAGCTGTTTTAGCAGTAGCCAGATCAGCTACAATCTTATTGAGGTCTTCTCCAAAAGGAGATTCAACTGAGGCAGCACAAGGGAACTCTCATCTGGGGACAACAACTGCAGGGAGAACACATATTTTCAGATGAACATGGTAGGGCAGAAGGCTGCCTAATACTGAAGCACCCCCAAACAACAAATCAAATGCAACTTACTTGACAGAGATGTGCCTGAGCAACGGCCCTCCCCAGCCCTATCCCAAATCATACTTATTTTGCATAGGAGATACCATGGTCATGAAGATTGTTCTCCCAGGGTGAGGTTCATTCATTGCATTCTGGGTATGCTGACCCCTGTGATTTCCCCAAATGTGGGAAACTCGACTGCATTATTTGTGGTAGTGGGGGACTGTGTTTGTGCTTTCCTCTGGTCAGCTCTGGTAAAAGTCAGATTTCTTTGTCTCAGATCTTCCTCTAGCCTTGTTCTTCTTTCGAGAGTTCCCTTGTGCTGCCTCAGTTGGATCTCCTTCACTTGACAGGGGGGTGCCCGAGCAGCGACCCTCCCCAGCTCTAGCCCAACTCCTACTTACCTGCCAGGTGAGATACTATGATCATGAAGGTGCTTCTCCCAGGGCAAGGCTCACCCATTGCACTCTGGGTGTGCTGCCCCTGCGATTTCCCCAAATGTGGGAAACTTGACTGCATAATTTGAGTTTTCCCTGGTCGGCTCTCATGTAATTCAGATCTCTTTGTCTCAGGTCTCTCTCCAGCCTAGTTTGCTGTCTGGTTCCACTTCTTTTTTCTTGAGCCCCTCCTTTCTATACCCTTGTGCACTATCCTGACTTCTCCTCCCATCTGCTTACTTTGTGCCTCCCAATGCACAATGCAAACTACGGGTAGTGCTGCAGGGCCCACACCCTTTTACTTGCTTTACAGAGCAGCTCTGGAGCTGTTACAGTGCCCAGCTGCAGCAAGAAATCAGCTTGAATGCTTCAGGGGCTGGGGAATGGCCAACATGAGCCCCACACCGAAGGAGGGTGGGGGTGCTTAATGCGAACTAGGGGTCATCCAAGCACCACAAAAGGCCTCCATGCCCTGCACGCTCCTTTTCTCTTTTCATATGCAGACGAGGGTTGAAGCCAACTTTGACCCACTGCTTGGATGACATCACCATATTCAAATCCATCTGCTGCAGGCCATCCCCCAGGAATGCTTGCACTAGTTGTTGCATTTGGTTTGTTGTTTGGGGGTGCTTCAGTATTAGGCAGCCTTCTGCCACCCCATGTTCATCTGAAAATATGTGTTCTCCCTGCAGTTGTTGTCCCCAGATGAGAGTTCCCTTGTGCTGCCTCAGTTGAATCTCCTTTACTTGACAGAGATGTGCCTGAGCAGCGGCCCTCCCCAGCCCTATCCCAAATCATACTTATTTTGCATAGGAGATACTATTGTCATGAAGATTGTTCTCCCAGGGTGAGGTTCATTCATTGCATTCTGGGTATGCTGACCCCTGTGATTTCCCCAAATGTGGGAAACTCGACTGCATTATTTGTGGTAGTGGTGGACTGTGTTTGTGCTTTCCTCTGGTCAGCTCTGGTAAAAGTCAGATTTCTTTGTCTCAGATCTTCCTCTAGCCTTGTTCTTCTTTTGAGAGTTCCCTTGTGCTGCCTCAGTTGGATCTCCTTCACTTGAAAGGTAGTGCCCGAGCAGCGACCCTCCCCAGCTCTAGCCCAACTCCTACTAACCTGCCAGGTGAGATACTATGATCATGAAGGTGCTTCTCCCAGGGCAAGGCTCACCCATTGCACTCTGGGAGTGCTGTCCCTTGCGATTTCCCCAAATGTGGGAAACTTGACTGCATAATTTGTGTTTCCCCTGGACGGCTCTCGTATAATTCAGATCTCTTTGTCTCAGGTCTCTCTACAGCCTAGTATGCTGTCTGTTTCCACTTCTCTTTTCTTGAGCCCCTCCCTTCTATAACCTTGTGAACTATCCTGACTTCTCCTCCCGTCTGCTTACTTTGTGCCTTCCAATGCACAATGCAAACTACAGGTAGTGCTGCAGGGCCCACACCCTTTTACTTGCCTTACAGAGCAGCTCTGGAGCTGTTACAGTACCCAGCTGCTGCAAGAAATCAGCTTGAATGCTTCAGGGGCTGGGGCATGGCCAACATCAGCCCCACACCGAAGGAGGGTGGGGGTGTTTAATGCGAACTAGGGGTCATCCAAGCGTCGCAAAAGGCCGACATGCCCTGCATATCCCTTTTCTCTTTTCATAAGCAGACGAGGGTTGAAGCCAACTTTGACCCACTGCTTGGATGACATCACTTGCTGCCTTTCCAATGAAGCAAGTTTAATTTAGTAATAGGTGAAAAACCATCCCTACAAAGGTGTTAATCAGATACTTGGCTTTGTGGACACTTTTCAGAGAACAAATTTGTTAGCATAAAAATAAAGCCAGAAAATGAAGAGCTGTTTAATCACTCAATTGGATTTTTCTGCAAGCGTATTTCTTTTTCTCTGCAACCCACTGCTAAGTTGTGCTTCCTAGCTGTTCTTTTATAAAATCACTTAATCAAATCTAACTCTGATTACATCAGAGAAGGCCAGGTACCCTACACCATAAGAGGGGGTTTGAAATTTTGACTTGTCTACTTAAAGATCACCAAAATCTGATAACAAGGTAAATTACGTCCCTGGGTAGGATTGAACCACCAACCTTTTGGTTAATAACCGAACACGCTAACTGATTGCGCCACAGAGACACATTGCGAAAGTATATACTGACAAAGGCTAATAAGCATTCATCTAGAACGTTTCCTAGAAAAACTTTAAAAAGTCAATAATCTGGAGAGTTTTTGTAAGATGTTTCTTCCATCAACCAATGAAGAAACACATTGGTACTTTCCCATGATGAGTGAGTGCTTCAGGATCTCTTGCACTTACATGTGCAGCAGAGTACTGCAATGGAAGCATGCTGGGCCCATAACCCAGAGGTAGGCAGATTGAAACTATCCTCTGCTATATGCATTTTTTTTTGTTAATTAAAGTAATCCAAAACTGGGATTGATATTTTTGCTCTTTTATTTTTACTTAAAGTACAATAACTTTTATTATTTTAATTTGTTTTAATAGTATATTGACAGTATTGTTTTCTTTCAAAAATCCACTTAATTTTCTTTACCCTATTATTCAAATGGTAATTGACAAAAACAAACTACATTGTCACCAGAAGAGCAATACAAAATGTACAAGTGATATATTAAAATCATCTTTCCAGCTTGAATTTCAATGATGCATTGGGGCAACGATTTTGTGAGAAACCTCTTCACCCTTAAATAAAGATTTTCTTAATTCCTTACCTGTGTGCTAATTAGATATCACCTTGTTTTCACATTAAACAGACTTCCACATGAGAAAGCAGCAAGGATGCAGTGGCGTTAATGTTTCCTGGTGTCAACCTGTATTATTTCAGTAGATATTGAAATGAGGATGCATCTTGCTGCCTTTCCAATGAAGCATGTTTAATTTAGTAATAGGTGAAAAACCATCCCTACAAAGGTGTTAATCAGATACTTGGCTTTGTGGACTCTTTTCAGAGAACAAATTTGTTAGCATAAAAATAAAGCCAGAAAATGAAGAGCTGTTTAATCACTCAATTGGATTTTTCTGCCAGCATATTTCTTTTTCTCTGCAACCCACTGCTAAATTGTGCTTCCTAGCTGTTTTTTTTTATAAAATCACTTAATCAAATCTAACTCTGATTACATCAGAGTAGGCCAGGTACCATACACCATAAGAGAGGGTTTGAAATTTTGACTTGTCTACTTAAATATCACCAAAATCTGATCACAAGGTCAATTACGTCCCTGGGTGGGATTGAACCACCAACTTTTTGGTTAATAGCCGTACACACTAACTGATTGCGCTACAGCGACACTTTGCAAAAGTACATACTGACAAAGGCTAATAAGCATTCATCTAGAACGTTTCCTAGAAAAACTTTAAATAGTCAATAATCTGGAGAGTTTTTGTAAGATGTTTCTTCCATCAACCAATGAAGAAACACATTGGTACTTTCCCATGATGAGTGAGTGCTTCAGGATCTCTTGCACTTACATGTGCAGCAGAGTACTGTAATGGAAGCATGCTGGGTCCATAACCCAGAGGTAGGCAGATTGAAATTATCCTCTGCTATATGCATTTTTTTTTGTTAATTAAAGTAATCCAAAACTGGAATTGATATTTTTGCTCTTTTTATTTTACTTAAAGTACAATAACTTTTACCTTTTTAATTTGTTTTAATAGTATATAGACAGTATTGTTTTCTTTCAAAAATCCACTTAATTTTCTTTACCCGATTATTAAAATGGTAATTGACAAAAACAAACTACATTGTCACCAGAAGAGCAATACAAAATGTACAAGTGATATATTAAAATCATCTTTCCAGCTTGAATTTCAATGATGCATTGGGGCAACGATTTTGTGAGAAACATCTTACCATTAAATAAAGAATTTCTTAATTCCTTACCTGTGTGCTAATTAGATATCACCTTGTTTTCACATTAAACAGACTTCCACATGAGAAAGCAGCAAGGATGCAGTGGCGTTAATGTTTCCTGGTGTCAACCTGTATTATTTCAGTAGATCTTGAAATGAGGATGCATCTTGCTGCCTTTCCAATGAAGCATTTTTAATTTAGTAATAGGTGAAAAACCATCCCTACAAAGGTGTTAATCAGATACTTGTCTTTGTGGACTCTTTTCAGAGAACAAATTTGTTAGCATAAAAATAAAGTCAGAAAATGAAGAGCTGTTTAATCACTCAATTGGATTTTTCTGCCAGCATATTTCTTTTTATCTGCAACCCACTGCTAAATTGTGCTTCCTAGCTGTTTTTTTTATAAAATCACTTAATCAAATCTAACTCTGATTACATCAGAGTAGGCCAGGTACCCTACACCATAAGAGAGGGTTTGAAATTTTGACTTGTCTACTTAAATATCACCAAAATCTGATCACAAGGTCAATTACGTCCCTGGGTGGGATTGAACCACCAACTTTTTGGTTAATAGCCGTACACACTAACTGATTGCGCTACAGCGACACTTTGCAAAAGTACATACTGACAAAGGCTAATAAGCATTCATCTAGAACGTTTCCTAGAAAAACTTTAAATAGTCAATAATCTGGAGAGTTTTTGTAAGATGTTTCTTCCATCAACCAATGAAGAAACACATTGGTACTTTCCCATGATGAGTGAGTGCTTCAGGATCTCTTGCACTTACATGTGCAGCAGAGTACTGTAATGGAAGCATGCTGGGTCCATAACCCAGAGGTAGGCAGATTGAAATTATCCTCTGCTATATGCATTTTTTTTTGTTAATTAAAGTAATCCAAAACTGGGATTGATATTTTTGCTCTTTTTATTTTACTTAAAGTACAATAACTTTTACCTTTTTAATTTGTTTTAATAGTATATAGACAGTATTGTTTTCTTTCAAAAATCCACTTAATTTTCTTTACCCGATTATTAAAATGGTAATTGACAAAAACAAACTACATTGTCACCAGAAGAGCAATACAAAATGTACAAGTGATATATTAAAATCATCTTTCCAGCTTGAATTTCAATGATGCATTGGGGCAACGATTTTGTGAGAAACATCTTACCCTTAAATAAAGATTTTCTTAATTCCTTACCTGTGTGCTAATTAGATATCACCTTGTTTTCACATTAAACAGACTTCCACATGAGAAAGCAGCAAGGATGCAGTGGCGTTAATGTTTCCTGGTGTCAACCTGTATTATTTCAGTAGATATTGAAATGAGGATGCATCTTGCTGCCTTTCCAATGAAGCAAGTTTAATTTAGTAATAGGTGAAAAACCATCCCTACAAAGATGTTAATCCGATACTTGGCTTTGTGGACACTTTTCAGAGAACAAATTAGTTAGCATAAAAATAAAGCCAGAAAATGAAGAGCTGTTTAATCACTCAATTGGATTTTTCTGCCAGCATATTTCATTTTCTCTGCAACCCACTGCTAAATTGTGCTTCCTAGCTGTTTTTTGATAAAATCACTTAATCAAATCTAACTCTGATTACATCAGAGTAGGCCAGGTACCCTACACCATAAGAGGGGGTTTGAAATTTTGACTTGTCTACTTAAAGATCACCAAAATCTGATGACAAGGTCAATAACATCCCTGGGTGGGATTGAACCACCAACCCTTTGGTTAATAACCAAACACACTAACCGATTGCACCACAGAGACACTTTGCAAAAGTACATACTGACAAAGGCTAATAAGCATTCATCTAGAACGTTTCCTAGAAAACTTTAAAAAGTCAATAATCTGGAGAGTTTTTGTAAGATGTTTCTTCCATCAACCAATGAAGAAACGCATTGGTACTTTCCCATGATGAGTGAGTGCTTCAGGATCTCTTGCACTTACATGTGCAGCAGAGTACTGCAATTGAAGCATGCTGGGCCCCTTAACCCAGAGGTAGGCAGATTGAAACTATCCTCTGCTATATGCATTTTTTTTTTGTTAATTAAAGTAATCCAAAACTGGGATTGATATTTTTGCTCTTTTATTTTTACTTAAAGTACAATAACTTTTACCATTTTAATTTGTTTTAATAGTATATTGACAGTATTGTTTTCTTTCAAAAATCCACTTAATTTTCTTTACCCTATTATTAAAATGGTAATTGACAAAAACAAACTACATTGTCACCAGAAGAGCAATACAAAATGTACAAGTGATATATTAAAATCATCTTTCCAGCTTGAATTTCAATGATGCATTGGGGCAACGATTTTGTGAGAAACATCTTCACCCTTAAATAAAGATTTTCTTAATTCCTTACCTGTGTGCTAATTAGATATCACCTTGTTTTCACATTAAACAGACTTCCACATGAGAAAGCAGCAAGGATGCAGTGGCGTTAATGTTTCCTGGTGTCAACCTGTATTATTTCAGTAGATATTGAAATGAGGATGCATCTTGCTGCCTTTCCAATGAAGCAAGTTTAATTTAGTAATAGGTGAAAAACCATCCCTACAAAGATGTTAATCAGATACTTGGCTTTGTGGACACTTTTCAGAGAACAAATTTGTTAGCATAAAAATAAAGCCAGAAAATGAAGAGCTGTTTAATCACTCAATTGGATTTTTTTGCCAGCATATTTCTTTTTCTCTGCAAACCACTGCTAAATTGTGCTTCCTAGCTGTTTTTATAAAATCACTGAATCAAATCTAACTCTGATTACATCAGAGAAGGCCAGGTACCCTACACCATAACAGGGGTTTTTGAAATTTTGACTTGTCTACTTAAAGATCACCAAAATCTGATAACAAGGTCAATTACATCCCTGGGTGGGATTGAACCACCAACCTTTTGGTTAATAGCCGTACACACTAACTGATTGCGCCAAAGCGACACTTTGCAAAAGTACATACTGACAAAGGCTAATAAGCATTCATCTAGAACGTTTCCTAGAAAAACTTTAAATAGTCAATAATCTGGAGAGTTTTTGTAAAATGTTTCTTCCATCAACCAATGAAGAAACACATTGGTACTTTCCCATGATGAGTGAGTGCTTCAGGATCTCTTGCAATTACAAGTGCAGCAGAGTACTGTAATGGAAGCATGCTGGGTCCATAGCCCAGAGGTAAGCAGATTGAAACTATCCTCTGCTATATGCGTTTTTTTTTGTTAATTCAAGTAATCCAAAACTGGGATTGATATTTTTGCTCTTTTATTTTTACTTAAAGTACAATAACTTTTACCATTTTCATTTGTTTTAGTGCAAATGGCATATCAGCAGTCAGCACTAACTGGTGACATGCCATTTGTACAAGTAAGCCATGTGTGACTAATATATAAACATGCTTTATTAAATAACACCTCAAACTATCATACCCAGGATTCAAACCTATAACCTGTTGAATTTTAATCAAACACCCTACCCATGGAGCTACTTGATCCTACATCTTTTCTAACCTCCAAAAACAGATTCAGTTGCATTTTCCAGCGTGTTTTGTTTGCGCCTTTGCAAATGTCTTACATCGACCAACTTATTTAGTACTATTTTGCAAATAGGGTTACATTGTCGCAACATTGTGTTCCCTAATTGCTTGATTTTTTAAATGCAACAATTGATAAAGACACCTGATAATTGCTCTGTGGAGTCTTATTTTGTGTTTTGTGTTTAGTCTTTAGATCTGAATTTGAATGTACTTGTGAACTAACTTAATTTCCTACTTCTAAATTCATTCCTAAATTCACTACTTACATGAATCCTGTAGTTGGGCATTTTGGGACTTCGATTGTGGGCATTGTTTTGTGTCCAGACCAGCAGCAGGTGGTGTGCATTTGCTGGAAAGGCATCGAAGACCTCCGATATGCTGCATCTCCTGATGTGTGTCTCCCTCAAGTGGCTGTCAGCAAATGCCTGCTAGACACCCCATTCCAAGCTGATTGTGACATCATGGAACATGCATCATAGAACAGGCATGCTAAAACATGGGTCTTCAACCTGCGACCCTCCAGCTGCTGTGGAACTATACATCCCAGCATGCCCTGCCTCAGTTTTAGCATACCTTAATAGCAAAACTGTGGCAGGGCATGCTGGGATGTGTAGTTTCACAGCAGCTGGAGGGCCACAGGATGAAGACCCATGTGCTAGAGCCAAGCCGCAGGTACATTGAATGCTAGCAAGCTGAATATTTAAATCCTTTTTGTTCCGCAGCATTCCAATGCGGAAGATTCCATGGAACCAGAGATCCTTCCATTGAGAAGGACATGCTGCCTGGATGACTACACTGTGCAAATTAAATCACGGAGCCAGTTGGCTTGTGGGTGGCTCTGGTGACTGGGTGGTTGGGTGGGTGGTGTGTCGGAAGTGGAGCGCATGCAAATGATTGTGTATCATCCAGCTAGTGAGAGAGAAAACTCATGCAGGAGTGTGCCTGCTTGTCAGTGGGTTATGCACCTTGCCAGACGTTAAATCTACATAGAGCAGCTGGAGGGGACAAGAGCAGGTTTGCAAAATATAGATAGAAGAGCATATATGCTGGCGCATTCTCCATGATTGTGTCAGCTTATGTTTTGGTGCACTGCACTTTCCTCCACTAAGTTTTAGCCATTTTTGTTAAGCTCAAGTGTAGTTGCTTCTCGGCCTTTTGGCTGTGATCTTGTATCGTGGTTGAAGGGTCTGCTGGAGGGAGGGATTGTTTTCTTCATTGGCGAAAGACCAAAGATATTCCAGGATGGAAGGCTTGGGAACACTATCTGTTTTTCAGTTGTGGAAGAGCACAGAGGTCGGATTGGACTACATTCTATAGTAAAGGATATCTTTCTATTTATTGACCCTCCCCTTATATGTGTCTGTGTTACAATAAAGCTTCGGTTTTGTGAATCCCTCACCCTCTTACACTCCACACCCATAGCCTTATTAACTGTTGTATTATTGTATAGTTTAAATGTATAGTGCAGTTCATGATTTATAGTGTAGACTGGCCTGTGCTGTAGTTCTTGAACTGTACTATACCGTCAGCATTTGTATTGTGTTTTGGCTGTGCTGCAACACTGTATTTATGTGTGCAATGTTTATGTATGTTTTTTTTTATGTCAATAAAGACTGCTTTTTCAAGCCAATATCTGAAAACAATCAATGTTTATCTTTGATGGCAATAAAAGTGGTATGATATTTGATGCTTTTGAAATCCAATATCTGATATGTCCCCTATCTGGGAACCATATATTAAATGGCTTTTCAGAAAAGGGAGATGGGAGAAGAGCTTTCAGTACTTGTAGGACCGATGCACATAAAGAAGCAAAAAAACATACATAAACATTACACACATAAGTACCGCGTTGCGGCACAGCCAAAACACAATAGAAATGCTGATGGTATAGTACAGTTCAAGAACTACAGCACAGGCCAGCCTACACTATAAATCATGAACTGCACTATACATTTAAACTGTACAATAATACAACAGTTAATAAGGCTATGGGTGTGGAGTGTAAGAGGGTGAGGGAATCACAAGCCCGAAGCTTTATTGAAAGACTGACACATATAAGGGGAGGATTAATACATAGAAAGACATCCTTTACTATAGAATGTAGTTCAATCCGGTCTTTCAACTCTTCCACAATTGAAAAACGGATAGTGTTCCCAAGCCTTCCATCCTGGAATATCTTTGGTCTTTCGCCAATGAAGAAAGCAATCCCTCCCTCCAGCAGACCCTTCAACCACAATACAAGATCACAGCCAAAAGGCCGAGAAGCAACTACACTTGAGCTTAACAAAAATGGCTAAAACTTAGTGGAGGAAAGTGCAGTGCACCAAAACATAAGCTGACACAATCATGGAGAATGCGCCAGCATATATGCTCTTCTATCTATATTTTGCAAACCTGCTCTTGTCCCCTCCAGCTGCTCTATGTAGATTTAACGTCTGGCAAGGTGCATAACCCACTGACAAGCAGGCACACTCCTGCATGAGTTTTCACTCTCACTAGCTGGATGATACACAATCATTTGCATGTGCTCCACCTCCGACACACCACCCACCCAACCACCCAGTCACCAGAGCCACCCACAAACCAACTGGCTCCGTGATTTAATTTGCACAGTGTAGTCATCCAGGCAGCATGTCCTTCTCAATGGAAGGATCTCTGGTTCCATGGAATCTTCCGCATTGGAATGCTGCGGAACAAAAAGGATTTAAATATTCAGCTTGCTAGCATTCAATGTACCTGCGGCTTGGCTCTAGCACATGGGTCTTCATCCTGTGGCCCTCCAGCTGCTGTGAAACTACACATCCCAGCATGCCCTGCCACAGTTTTGCTATAAGGTATGCTAAAACTAAGGCAGGGCATGCTGGGATGTGTAGTTCCACAGCAGTTGGAGGGTCGCAGGTTGAAGACCCATGTTTTAGCATGCCTGTTCTATGATGCATGTTCCGTGATGTCACAATCAGCTTGGAATGGGGTGTCTAGCAGGCATTTGCTGACAGCCACTTGAGGGAGACACACATCAGGAGATGCAGCATATCGGAGGTCTTCGATGCCTTTCCAGCAAATGCACACCACCTGCTGCTGGTCTGGACACAAAACAATGCCCACAATCGAAGTCCCAAAATGCCCAACTACAGGATTCATGTAAGTAGTGAATTTAGGAATGAATTTAGAAGTAGGAAATTAAGTTAGTTCACAAGTACATTCAAATTCAGATCTAAAGTCTAGGTAGGCCTCACGTCCTGGCAGCCGCCAGCATTTAAAAATGCCTTGATTAGAGGTACGGAATTAAATGTAGATAAGAAGAAGACACAAAATAAGACTCCGCAGAGCAGTTATCAGGTGTTTTTATCAATTGTTGCATTTAAAAAATCAAGCAATTAGGGAACACAATGTTGCAACAATGTAACCCTATTTGCAAAATAGTACTAAATAAGTTTGTCGATGTAAGACATTTGCAAAGGCGCATCCAAAACACGCTGGAAAATGCAACTGAATCTGTGTTTGGAGGCTAGAATAGGAAATGTGCATCGGTCCTACAAGTACTGAAAGCTCTTCTCCCATCTCCCTTTTCTGAAAAGCCATTTAATATATGGTTCCCAGATAGGGGACATATCAGATATTGCCTTTCAAAAGCAGCAAATATCATACCACTTCTATTGCCATCAAAGATAAACATTGATTGTTTTCAGATATTGGATTGAAAAAGCAGTCTTTATTGACATAAAGAAGCCATAAAACATACATAAACATTACACACATAAGTACTGTGTTGCAGCACAGCCAAAACACAATACAAATGCTGTCGGTATAGTACAGTTCAAGAACTACAGCACAGGTCAGCCTACACTATAAATCATGAACTGCACTATACATTTAAACAATACAATAGTTAATAAGGCTATGGGTGTGGAGTGTAAGAGGGTGACGGAATCACAAGCCCAAAGCTTTATTGAAAGACAGACACATATAAAGGGAGGATTAATAAATACAAAGATACCCTTTACTATAGAATGTAGTCCAATCCGGTCTTTCAACTCTTCCACAACTGAAAAACGGATAGTGTTCCCAAGCCTTCCATCCTGGAATATCTTCAGTCTCTCGCCAATGAAGAAAACAATCCCTCCAGCAGACTCTTCAACCACAATACAATATCACAGCCAAAAGAGCGAGAAGCAACTACACTTGCGTTTAAACAAAATGGCTAAAACTTAGTGGAGGAAAGTGCAGTGCACCAAAACATAAGCTGACACAATCATGGAGAATGCGCCAGCATATATGCTCTTCTGTCTATATTTTCCAAACCTGCTCTTGTCCCCTCCAGTTGCTCCATGTAGATTTGACGTCTGGCAAGGTGCATAACTCACTGACAAGCAGGCACACTCCTGCATGAGTTTTCTCTCTCTCTAGCTGGATGATACACATTCATTTGCATGTGCTCCACCTCCGACACACCGCCCACCTAACCACCCAGTAACCAGAGCCACCCACAAGCCAACTGGCTCCGTGATTTAATTTGCACAGTGCAGTCATCCAGGCAGCATGTCCTTCTCAATGGAATAATCTCTGGTTCCATGGAATCTTCCACATTGGAATGCTGCGGAACAAAAAGGATTTAAACGTTCAGCTTGCTAGCATTCAATGTACCTGCGGTTTGGTTCTAGCACATGGGTCTTCATCCTGTGGCCCTCCAGCTGCTGTGAAACTACACATCCCAGCATGCCCTGCCACAGTTTTGCTATTAAGGTATGCTAAAACTGAGGCAGGGCATGCTGGGATATGTAGTTCCACAGCAGCTGGAGGGTCGCAGGTTGAAGACCCATGTTCTAGCATGCCTGTTCTATGATGCATGTTCCGTGATGTCACAATCAGCTTGGAATGGGGTGTCTAGCATGCATTTGCTGACTGCCACTTGAGGCAGACACACATCAGGAGATGCAGCATATCGGAGGTCTTCGATGCCTTTCCAGCAAATGCACACCACCAGCTGCTGGTCTGGACACAAAACAATGCCCACAATTGAAGGCTCAAAATGCCCAACTACAGGATTAATGTAAGTAGTGAATTTAGGAATGAGTTTAGAAGTAGGAAATTAAGTTAGTTCACAAGTACATTCAAATTCAGATCTAAAGACTAGGTAGGCCTCACGTCCTGGCAGCACCCAGCATTTAAAAATGCCTTGATTATAGGTAGGGAATTAAATGTAGATAAGAAGTAGACACAAAAGAAGACTCCACAGAGCAATTATCAGGTGTCTTTATCAATTTTTGCATTTAAAAAATCAAGCAATTAGGGAACACAATGTTGCGACAATGTAACCCTATTTGCAAAATAGTACTAAATAAGTTTGTCGATGTAAGACATTTGCAAAGGCGCAAACAAAACACGCTGGAAAATGCAACTGAATCTGTTTTTGGAGGTTAGAATAGATGCAGGATCAAGTAGCTCAATGGGTAGGGTGTTTGATTAGAATTTAACAGGTTATAGGTTTGAATCCTGGGTATGATAGTTTGAGGTGTTATTTAATAAAGTATGTTTATATATTAGTCACACATGGCTTACTTGTACAAATGGCATGTCACCAGTTAGTGCTGACTGCTGATATGCCATTTACACAAACATGCCATGTGTGACTGTATATGCATTTAAGGAGGGCACCCCTGCAATACCACAAACCATTGAGTGTCAAGTATACTAGATATATCTTCATATCTCATGTGCTTTCTCTGAGATCAATCTTGTTATGCCCCTTCCCCACAAGGCATGCGCCTTTTGTCCATATTGCAAAAATGGGGGGGAGGGCATATAATTCTCTGTCACAGGGCACCAAAAAGTCTAGTTATGGCTCTGGTATGCATTATGTAATCTGGCAGACCATCTCTCCAACACTGGCTGGTTGGAATAGAAATCCGGTTATCTATGTGAGCAAATGACCATCAACGATTTACTCTCAAACACTAAAAAATGGACAAAAATGGTCCCCTAAACAAATTGGTTAAATTTTGGGTTTAACCAATTTGTGTAATGACCATTTTTGACCACTTTTCTAGTGTTTGGGAGCAAATGGTTAATTGACATTTGCTCCTATACATTACCAGATTTTCATTCCATCCATCCAGACTGGATAGATAGCCTGACAGATAATTGTGTAGTGTACGCCCAGGATAACTGTTAGTCATGCTTTATTTTATGGCGGCACATAAATGGGTGGACAGATCCAGGGCAAGCACTGCCCACTCATGCATAGTTGTCAACTGATGTGAAGTTCCAGGGGGCAATCTCAGTTATAAAGAGAAGTATCTGGAAATTGTCCCTAGTTAAAAAAAAAAAAAATTTGATCAACTCCATTTATTTAGTATGATATCCCAGGTGATAGGATGCCGGCAGTCAGAACAACATACTTTATTAAATAACACATCTCAAACTACCATACCCAGGATTCAAACCTATAACCTGTTGAATTCTAATCAAACACCCTACCTATTGAGCTATTTGATCCTGCATAAAAATTGTGAACATTATATGAAGCTATTGGTACTTTGCAAAAAAAAAGAATCAGCATTACAACGCAGCAGATCCATGCAGTTTGCAGCCACACACTACATGTATCTGCTCAGCCACAATGCTGATTATTTCTTCACAAAGTACAAGGTGAGCTCCAAACAGAATTCTCTAGCTTAGAATTATACCTTTCTTTGCCAAACCTAGAAGTCGGGCCCCCCACCCTGGGATCCCCCAGAGGGAGGCCTGCACCGTCATGCGGCAGGCTTGTCCGTTTTGGAAGCAGGCTGATGGGCAGCCCAGGATTGCTTCAGTCTGGGCTTGGCAGGTCTGGAAACATGAGCTTGCTTTGGGTATGCCTGACCTTGGGTACGCTTTACCTGGAGGATGAAAGGGCCAAGAAAAGTACTTTTAGCCTTCTGCGTGGTAGGAGTCATACTAGGTAGGCAAGCTGTTTTAGCAGTAGCCAGATCAGCTACAATCTTATTGAGGTCTTCTCCAAAAGGAGATTCAACTGAGGCAGCACAAGGGAACTCTCATCTGGGGACAACAACTGCAGGGAGAACACATATTTTCAGATGAACATGGTAGGGCAGAAGGCTGCCTAATACTGAAGCACCCCCAAACAACAAATCAAATGCAACTTACTTGACAGAGATGTGCCTGAGCAACGGCCCTCCCCAGCCCTATCCCAAATCATACTTATTTTGCATAGGAGATACCATGGTCATGAAGATTGTTCTCCCAGGGTTAGGTTCATTCATTGCATTCTGGGTATGCTGACCCCTGTGATTTCCCCAAATGTGGGAAACTCGACTGCATTATTTGTGGTAGTGGGGGACTGTGTTTGTGCTTTCCTCTGGTCAGCTCTGGTAAAAGTCAGATTTCTTTGTCTCAGATCTTCCTCTAGCCTTGTTCTTCTTTCGAGAGTTCCCTTGTGCTGCCTCAGTTGGATCTCCTTCACTTGACAGGGGGGTGCCCGAACAGCGACCCTCCCCAGCTCTAGCCCAACTCCTACTTAGTTGCCAGGTGAGATACTATGATCATGAAGTTGCTTCTCCCAGGGCAAGGCTCACCCATTGCACTCTGGGTGTGCTGCCCCTGCGATTTCCCCAAATGTGGGAAACTTGACTGCATAATTTGAGTTTTCCCTGGTCGGCTCTCATGTAATTCAGATCTCTTTGTCTCAGGTCTCTCTCCAGCCTAGTTTGCTGTCTGGTTCTACTTCTTTTTTCTTGAGCCCCTCCCTTCTATACCCTTGTGCACTATCCTGACTTCTCCTCCCGTCTGCTTACTTTATGCCTCCCAATGCACAATGCAAACTACGGGTAGTGCTGCAGGGCCCACACCCTTTTACTTGCTTTACAGAGCAGCTCTGGAGCTGTTACAGTGCCCAGCTGCTGCAAGAAATCAGCTTGAATGCTTCAGGGGCTGGGGAATGGCCAACATGAGCCCCACACCGAAGGAGGGTGGGGGTGCTTAATGCGAACTAGGGGTCATCCAAGCACCACAAAAGGCCTCCATGCCCTGCACGCTCCTTTTCTCTTTTCATATGCAGACGAGGGTTGAAGCCAACTTTGACCCACTGCTTGGATGACATCACCATATTCAAATCCATCTGCTGCAGGCCATCCCCCAGGAATGCTTGCACTAGTTGTTGCATTTGGTTTGTTGTTTGGGGGTGCTTCAGTATTAGGCAGCCTTCTGCCACCCCATGTTCATCTGAAAATATGTGTTCTCCCTGCAGTTGTTGTCCCCAGATGAGAGTTCCCTTGTGCTGCCTCAGTTGAATCTCCTTTACTTGACAGAGATGTGCCTGAGCAGCGGCCCTCCCCAGCCCTATCCCAAATCAAAAAAACACAAAAACTACCCACACAGGTGTGACCCTCTGTAGGAAATCAGTAGCGCTGTCCCCACCATTTATCGGAGATAATCAATAAATAATTAAAAAATGGCTAATTACTATTAAATTTTAAAACATATAAATCATATTTTATTAACATATATTGCTGCAGCAAAATTGACATACATAAAAATGCATATTGTGTATAGTGGATGCCTTTAATGTAAATGCTCCACATACACAAATGTATATACTTAATTACGTTTATTCTCTGAGGCTTGGATTTTAATAAGCTGACTTCAAAATGTCCACATAGATTAATGATAGACCAATGAGCTCGGCATTTACGGACACTGCTTGCATGAGTATGTCCTTAATTAATTAATGTCCCGAAAAAGATGTGTGCACACATATATCACTTTGAATGGATAGTTACCATGGGCGATAAGTTTTTCATTCACCTCTTTAGAACAGTCTGTTTAGGACCGTCCCAATTGGAAAGACTCCCTCTGCTGGTGCTTGTCCATTTACTGCAGAATATCTGGAGACAATATCCACGGGAATCCGTCCACAGTGCTCCGGCTCCCTCTGCTGGTGGCTAACCGCAATTGCAGGTGGACTGGCTGTTTTGTCGTAGCCAGAAGCCGGTGATCGTGTAAAACAAGCAGGAGGTGATAGTCACTGCCAGTAGGTCCTTCGAAAACGCGTTTCTCCGCCTTCCCAGTGCGTTCAGCGGCTTCCTCAGTTCGAATGACCATCATCCCAATGAACACTTTATATAGCCCCACTTATTTGAAATTCCCGCGGCCATTCGCGCATGCGCACTCAAACGTGCGTTCCAAGCCTCAGTCTCATTACAAACTTTAAATAGACTCCAGCGGCCATTTTAGCTGGTTAAAACACACGATCCAAGCCTCATTATCACACCCGGAAGTTGCATCCATCGTTCTTATTAACAATATCAGAATCAAGCCTCGTTTTAAAACATAATTATCTACAACTTCATATTCAATTATACTGAACTCTAATGCAATTTGCTCAACAAGATTACGTCACTTAGTTTAATCATAATTAATTTATCATGATTACAAGTAATCCATGTCTTATTTGACAACATCAGTACAAATATGACCGTATTTAAGAACAATATTAATACTAGTCAACACATCCTATTTTATTAGCACAGGTGATAAATATATTAAATATACTGCTCAACAGTATCATTACTCGGAAATAAAAGGGGACTAATTTTGATTATAATTTGTACTTTATAATTTATAATTTAGATCCCCACACGCCATCTTGTGGTTCAAATACATAATTACATTAAGATCGAAAATGACATCATTATAACAAATACTTTTGTTAAGGAGGTAGATCAAAACCGATATTTACATTACAAAAGTAGTCATTTACAACGATGGAAGGATAATATACTGAAGGGCCAGTTCCTTCGGATAAAAAGGAATTGTTCCACCAAAGAAGGAGCAAGAGAACAAATGGAATCTCTCTATGGGGCGTTTCTTACGCAGGGGTATCCAATATCTGTTCTTGACCAGGCTTGGAAGGAGGTGGAAAATATGGAAAGAGACCATTTATTGGATACCACCAGCAAAAATACTAGAAAGAAAAATAACAAAATGACGGATAGGACAACAATGTTTGTAACTAAGTATAATACTAGTGCATACAAGATCAAGAGGATAATTAAGAAGAACTTTTCTATTCTCAAGTTGGATGAGATGTTGAACTCCAATGTAGTCCTTAGTGAACAGGTAATATTTCGGAAGTCAGATAGTCTGAAGTCCGCACTAGCTCCAAGTTTTTTTAGGAGACCTGGGGAAAAATCCATGGCTCCAGATGCCCAAGGGGGACAAATAGATACATGGATACCCAAACCGCCATTAGGGTTCCATAAGTGTGGTAGACTAAACTGTACAACATGCAAACACACAAAAAAGAAAACCACACAATTTGTCTCATATGTATCGGGAGAGAAATTCAATATAAAAAGTTTTCTGAATTGTAGATCCATGTATGTTATCTACGTCTTACAGTGTGGTTGTGGAGCACAGTACGTGGGGCGCACCACTCGGGCACTTCACGTTAGGTTCATGGAGCATAAAAGACAGATAGATAAAAAAGTAGGAAACACCTACCTATACCGCCATATTTTGGAATGCAATGGAGGGAAAAGTGATAATCTACAAATCATGGCAATTGAACAAGTGGCGGTAACCAGTAGAGGAGGTGATAGGTATAAAAGGTTATGTAAGAAAGAGGCTTTCTGGATCTTTAGCCTAAAAACCTTGATCCCGCAGGGTCTGAATGATACGGTTGAGTTAAATAAAATCTAAGTTCAAATGTTTAATATTTATAATATAAATATTTGATTTTTATAAATATCATTCTTGACATATAATATATGGGGGGGTGGGATAGGATATGGTTCCTTATGATGCTGGATTAAGGAGATGGAGATAACAGGATTATGTATAACAATACGAAGGGGTGTAATTATGTATTTGAACCACAAGATGGCGTGTGGGGATCTAAATTATAAATTATAAAGTACAAATTATAATCAAAATTAGTCCCCTTTTATTTCCGAGTAATGATACTGTTGAGCAGTATATTTAATATATTTATCACCTGTGCTAATAAAATAGGATGTGTTGACTAGTATTAATATTGTTCTTAAATACGGTCATATTTGTACTGATGTTGTCAAATAAGACATGGATTACTTGTAATCATGATAAATTAATTATGATTAAACTAAGTGACGTAATCTTGTTGAGCAAATTGCATTAGAGTTCAGTATAATTGAATATGAAGTTGTAGATAATTATGTTTTAAAACGAGGCTTGATTCTGATATTGTTAATAAGAACGATGGATGCAACTTCCGGGTGTGATAATGAGGCTTGGATCGTGTGTTTTAACCAGCTAAAATGGCCGCTGGAGTCTATTTAAAGTTTGTAATGAGACTGAGGCTTGGAACGCACGTTTGAGTGCGCATGCGCGAATGGCCGCGGGAATTTCAAATAAGTGGGGCTATATAAAGTGTTCATTGGGATGATGGTCATTCGAACTGAGGAAGCCGCTGAACGCACTGGGAAGGCGGAGAAACGCGTTTTCGAAGGACCTACTGGCAGTGACTATCACCTCCTGCTTGTTTTACACGATCACCGGCTTCTGGCTACGACAAAACAGCCAGTCCACCTGCAATTGCGGTTAGCCACCAGCAGAGGGAGCCGGAGCACTGTGGACGGATTCCCGTGGATATTGTCTCCAGATATTCTGCAGTAAATGGACAAGCACCAGCAGAGGGAGTCTTTCCAATTGGGACGGTCCTAAACAGACTGTTCTAAAGAGGTGAATGAAAAACTTATCGCCCATGGTAACTATCCATTCAAAGTGATATATGTGTGCACACATCTTTTTCGGGACATTAATTAATTAAGGACATACTCATGCAAGCAGTGTCCGTAAATGCCGAGCTCATTGGTCTATCATTAATCTATGTGGACATTTTGAAGTCAGCTTATTAAAATCCAAGCCTCAGAGAATAAACGTAATTAAGTATATACATTTGTGTATGTGGAGCATTTACATTAAAGGCATCCACTATACACAATATGCATTTTTATGTATGTCAATTTTGCTGCAGCAATATATGTTAATAAAATATGATTTATATGTTTTAAAATTTAATAGTAATTAGCCATTTTTTAATTATTTATTGATTATCTCCGATAAATGGTGGGGACAGCGCTACTGATTTCCTACAGAGGGTCACACCTGTGTGGGTAGTTTTTGTGTTTTTTTGTTCAATATAGGGATTGCAATTATCCCTGTATCAGGAGCAGCAGTCTCCGCCATTGTCTAAAATCTCCTTGATCCAGCGGGTACTGGCGCCGGAGAGTGTATACTTCTGTCCACACAAGGTTGGTGTGTGGGCGGTTGTGTACACATCCAGTATCATTTATTCTTTGATTTGATTGTCTTAGGTAATTGCATCTCGGGCAGCAGGTAACTTGGGGAACCATTGATATGGCAGCGCTTAAGTGCATAGCTGAACGATTGGAAAGACGCAATGTGTATTTAAGAGGGGGGGAAGATATACAAATTATGGAGAGGGATGAGAATTTGGAGGATATGCATGGTTTATTCAATAGACTAGAAAATCTATGTATAGAGGAAACAAGGCACTGGTGGGACCAGGTGTCCTTACAGAAATATTTAGATCAAGGTTTGATACCCAGGGGATTGAGGATTTTAAAGACCTCTACGTTTAAAGAGGACAAGCAGTTTTCAGAGGAATGGAATAAATTACTAGATAATTGTTCCATAAACCTTATGAAATTGCTTGTCAGATTTAGGGAAGACAAAGTTAGTGTGATACAGAAGGAAATTGAAAAGACCCAGGATTTGTTGAAATCTTTTTCTGAAGACAAAGGATTCAATGAAAGAGATCTGAGAGTAAATCGTAAGGTGGAGGATTTTGAAAAAACCTTAGTCTTCAGAAAAAACAACAAACTAAATCGGGATAAATTAGACTATCAAAAGGGAGAGGTTCACACTTACAATAGAAGGAGGGACAACATCTATGACCAAAAACCCTCTAAAAGGGAATTAGGACCCAGACAAAATCTTGAACATAGATTAGGTCATTACAGGGGACCAAGAACCCCAATTGATCGGAGAGATTCCAGGAGTTTTAGGAATCAGGATGAGGGGAATTGGGAACCAAATACCTATAGGAATAGGCATGATAATTTATTCCAACAAAATAGTGTCAAATCCCCAGCCCCATATTCCAAGTGGAGTAGAAGAGACTCTGGAAGGGATGATTGGGTAGATATGGGAGGGAAGAATAGGCAACAGTCGAACACCCATGGTGGCACAAATAATTTTTTGGAGGACAGCCACAGATTCCAAAACCGTCCACAAAGAAAGTACGAAGGAACAGGGTGGTCCGGAAAAAGGCAAAGAGAACAAGAGCCAGAGGAAAGAGAGGAAGAAAGAGTAGGTCAAGTAAAAAACATGAAATTAAAGTGAAGGGAAAAGGGGTTTTTAATTTGTCCTCAAAAAAGTTGGGTCCAGATCAACTGAGATTGCTTGAAAAGGGCTTAAACTTTGCTCCCGCCCAAAAACCCAACTTATTCGATCTATTCGTTGATCTTAATAGATATATCAGAACGCTAAGTAGAAAGCGATATTTCGCGATGAAAAATATGAAGAAAAAAGGTATTGAAGGTAATCCCATTATATTGGATCAGGATGACCAATTAATGGTTGATATATTAGAATCCTTGGTAGATGAATCAACGAATGAGTCGAATAAGGAGGACTATACTAAAATATTTGATGGTAATGGGACAAACAGATTTAAAAATAAGTCTGAGTTTTACCCGCTGACTTATAGAGGGCCCTATATTGAGAGCTTCTATAAGTCAACATTAGAACAATTTAGGGAGATGTGCCAAAAATCAGAGAAACAATCGTTAAAGGATAATTTGAGTACTAAGGAACGATCAGCACTAAAAATCTTGAGGGGGGATCCCTCCTTGACTATTAAACAAGCTGATAAAGGCGGTGGGATTGTGGTAATGGATACAGTGATGTACTTGGCGGAGGCCAATAGACAATTAAACAACGTCCACCTGTATTCAAGACTGACCCACAATCCCACCGCACAGTTTCAAAAGGAATTAAAAATCTTGCTAAATAGGGCAGTGGATTTAGGTGCTATATCCAGAGAAACTCAATGTTTTTTGTTTTCTGATAATCCGGTAATTCCCACGTATTATTGTCTTCCAAAAGTACATAAAACTTTAATTAACCCCCCGGGAAGACCCATTATTGCGGGGGTAGATTCATTGACCAGCAATTTATCTTTTTTTATAGACAGTTTTTTACAGGGTTATGTTGTCAAATTAAAATCACACATTAAGGACACTACACATTTTTTAAATTTAATTAAAAATATTAAATGGCAGTCAACTTATTGTTTTATCACATGTGATGTAGAATCATTATATTCTAACATTGAGCACCAGTTGGGGATTGAGGCAGTGGCATTTTATCTGTTAAGAGACCCTAATATAGGGGAAGAATTGCGGTGGTTGATTTTGGAGAGTATTAGATTTATACTCGAACATAATTATTTTATTTTTGATAAACGATATTATTTACAGACTAGGGGGACGGCCATGGGAACCAGGTTCGCTCCGAGTTTCGCCAACCTGTTTATGGGGCGGTTCGAGGAACAACATGTGTGGACCAGTGATCTCGGGGCGAGCCTGGTTCTTTATGGCCGTTTCATTGATGATTTATTTTTCATTTGGGAGGGGAGCACTGAATCAGCAGAAGAATTTGTTGCCAGTTTGAATTGCAATAATTATGGTTTGAAGTTTACGGGGTACTGCCACCCCACACAGGTCACTTTTTTGGATATAGCACTTAAGATCGAAAATGACATCATTATAACAAATACTTTTGTTAAGGAGGTAGATCAAAACCGATATTTACATTACAAAAGTAGTCATTTACAACGATGGAAGGATAATATACCGAAGGGCCAGTTCCTTCGGATAAAAAGGAATTGTTCCACCAAAGAAGGAGCAAGAGAACAAATGGAATCTCTCTATGGGGCGTTTCTTACGCAGGGGTATCCAATATCTGTTCTTGACCAGGCTTGGAAGGAGGTGGAAAATATGGAAAGAGACCATTTATTGGATACCACCAGCAAAAATACTAGAAAGAAAAATAACAAAATGACGGATAGGACAACAATGTTTGTAACTAAGTATAATACTAGTGCATACAAGATCAAGAGGATAATTAAGAAGAACTTTTCTATTCTCAAGTTGGATGAGATGTTGAACTCCAATGTAGTCCTTAGTGAACAGGTAATATTTCGGAAGTCAGATAGTCTGAAGTCCGCACTAGCTCCAAGTTTTTTTAGGAGACCTGGGGAAAAATCCATGGCTCCAGATGCCCAAGGGGGACAAATAGATACATGGATACCCAAACCGCCATTAGGGTTCCATAAGTGTGGTAGACTAAACTGTACAACATGCAAACACACAAAAAAGAAAACCACACAATTTGTCTCATCTGTATCGGGAGAGAAATTCAATATAAAAAGTTTTCTGAATTGTAGATCCATGTATGTTATCTACGTCTTACAGTGTGGTTGTGGAGCACAGTACGTGGGGCGCACCACTCGGGCACTTCACGTTAGGTTCATGGAGCATAAAAGACAGATAGATAAAAAAGTAGGAAACACCTACCTATACCGCCATATTTTGGAATGCAATGGAGGGAAAAGTGATAATCTACAAATCATGGCAATTGAACAAGTGGCGGTAACCAGTAGAGGAGGTGATAGGTATAAAAGGTTATGTAAGAAAGAGGCTTTCTGGATCTTTAGCCTAAAAACCTTGATCCCGCAGGGTCTGAATGATACGGTTGAGTTAAATAAAATCTAAGTTCAAATGTTTAATATTTATAATATAAATATTTGATTTTTATAAATATCATTCTTGACATATAATATATGGGGGGGTGGGATAGGATATGGTTCCTTATGATGCTGGATTAAGGAGATGGAGATAACAGGATTATGTATAACAATACGAAGGGGTGTAATTATGTATTTGAACCACAAGATGGCGTGTGGGGATCTAAATTATAAATTATAAAGTACAAATTATAATCAAAATTAGTCCCCTTTTATTTCCGAGTAATGATACTGTTGAGCAGTATATTTAATATATTTATCACCTGTGCTAATAAAATAGGATGTGTTGACTAGTATTAATATTGTTCTTAAATACGGTCATATTTGTACTGATGTTGTCAAATAAGACATGGATTACTTGTAATCATGATAAATTAATTATGATTAAACTAAGTGACGTAATCTTGTTGAGCAAATTGCATTAGAGTTCAGTATAATTGAATATGAAGTTGTAGATAATTATGTTTTAAAACGAGGCTTGATTCTGATATTGTTAATAAGAACGATGGATGCAACTTCCGGGTGTGATAATGAGGCTTGGATCGTGTGTTTTAACCAGCTAAAATGGCCGCTGGAGTCTATTTAAAGTTTGTAATGAGACTGAGGCTTGGAACGCACGTTTGAGTGCGCATGCGCGAATGGCCGCGGGAATTTCAAATAAGTGGGGCTATATAAAGTGTTCATTGGGATGATGGTCATTCGAACTGAGGAAGCCGCTGAACGCACTGGGAAGGCGGAGAAACGCATTTTCGAAGGACCTACTGGCAGTGACTATCACCTCCTGCTTGTTTTACACGATCACCGGCTTCTGGCTACGACAAAACAGCCAGTCCACCTGCAATTGCGGTTAGCCACCAGCAGAGGGAGCCGGAGCACTGTGGACGGATTCCCGTGGATATTGTCTCCAGATATTCTGCAGTAAATGGACAAGCACCAGCAGAGGGAGTCTTTCCAATTGGGACGGTCCTAAACAGACTGTTCTAAAGAGGTGAATGAAAAACTTATCGCCCATGGTAACTATCCATTCAAAGTGATATATGTGTGCACACATCTTTTTCGGGACATTAATTAATTAAGGACATACTCATGCAAGCAGTGTCCGTAAATGCCGAGCTCATTGGTCTATCATTAATCTATGTGGACATTTTGAAGTCAGCTTATTAAAATCCAAGCCTCAGAGAATAAACGTAATTAAGTATATACATTTGTGTATGTGGAGCATTTACATTAAAGGCATCCACTATACACAATATGCATTTTTATGTATGTCAATTTTGCTGCAGCAATATATGTTAATAAAATATGATTTATATGTTTTAAAATTTAATAGTAATTAGCCATTTTTTAATTATTTATTGATTATCTCCGATAAATGGTGGGGACAGCGCTACTGATTTCCTACAGAGGGTCACACCTGTGTGGGTAGTTTTTGTGTTTTTTTGTTCAATATAGGGATTGCAATTATCCCTGTATCAGGAGCAGCAGTCTCCGCCATTGTCTAAAATCTCCTTGATCCAGCGGGTACTGGCGCCGGAGAGTGTATACTTCTGTCCACACAAGGTTGGTGTGTGGGCGGTTGTGTACACATCCAGTATCATCTATCCCAAATCATACTTATTTTGCATAGGAGATACTATTGTCATGAAGATTGTTCTCCCAGGGTGAGGTTCATTCATTGCATTCTGGGTATGCTGACCCCTGTGATTTCCCCAAATGTGGGAAACTCGACTGCATTATTTGTGGTAGTGGTGGACTGTGTTTGTGCTTTCCTCTGGTCAGCTCTGGTAAAAGTCAGATTTCTTTGTCTCAGATCTTCCTCTAGCCTTGTTCTTCTTTTGAGAGTTCCCTTGTGCTGCCTCAGTTGGATCTCCTTCACTTGAAAGGTAGTGCCCGAGCAGCGACCCTCCCCAGCTCTAGCCCAACTCCTACTAACCTGCCAGGTGAGATACTATGATCATGAAGGTGCTTCTCCCAGGGCAAGGCTCACCCATTGCACTCTGGGTGTGCTGCCCCTTGCGATTTCCCCAAATGTGGGAAACTTGACTGCATAATTTGTGTTTTCCCTGGACGGCTCTCGTATAATTCAGATCTCTTTGTCTCAGGTCTCTCTCCAGCCTAGTATGCTGTCTGTTTCCACTTCTCTTTTCTTGAGCCCATCCCTTCTATAACCTTGTGCACTATCCTGACTTCTCCTCCCGTCTGCTTACTTTGTGCCTTCCAATGCACAATGCAAACTACAGGTAGTGCTGCAGGGCCCACACCCTTTTACTTGCCTTACAGAGCAGCTCTGGAGCTGTTACAGTACCCAGCTGCTGCAAGAAATCAGCTTGAATGCTGGGGCATTGGCCAACATGAGCCCCACACCGAAGGAGGGTGGGGGTGTTTATTGCGAACTAGGGGTCATCCAAGCGTCGCAAAAGGCCGCCATGCCCTGCATATCCCTTTTCTCTTTTCATAAGCAGACGAGGGATGAAGCCAACTTTGACCCACTGCTTGGATGACATCACTTGCTGCCTTTCCAATGAAGCAAGTTTAATTTAGTAATAGGTGAAAAACCATCCCTACAAAGGTGTTAATCAGATACTTGGCTTTGTGGACACTTTTCAGAGAACAAATTTGTTAGCATAAAAATAAAGCCAGAAAATGAAGAGCTGTTTAATCACTCAATTGGATTTTTCTGCAAGCGTATTTCTTTTTCTCTGCAACCCACTGCTAAGTTGTGCTTCCTAGCTGTTCTTTTATAAAATCACTTAATCAAATCTAACTCTGATTACATCAGAGAAGGCCAGGTACCCTACACCATAAGAGGGGGTTTGAAATTTTGACTTGTCTACTTAAAGATCACCAAAATCTGATAACAAGGTAAATTACGTCCCTGGGTAGGATTGAACCACCAACCTTTTGGTTAATAACCGAACACGCTAACTGATTGCGCCACAGAGACACATTGCAAAAGCATATACTGACAAAGGCTAATAAGCATTCATCTAGAACGTTTCCTAGAAAAACTTTAAAAAGTCAATAATCTGGAGAGTTTTTGTAAGATGTTTCTTCCATCAACCAATGAAGAAACACATTGGTACTTTCCCATGATGAGTGAGTGCTTCAGGATCTCTTGCACTTACATGTGCAGCAGAGTACTGCAATGGAAGCATGCTGGGCCCATAACCCAGAGGTAGGCAGATTGAAACTATCCTCTGCTATATGCATTTTTTTTTTGTTAATTAAAGTAATCCAAAACTGGGATTGATATTTTTGCTCTTTTATTTTTACTTAAAGTACAATAACTTTTATTATTTTAATTTGTTTTAATAGTATATTGACAGTATTGTTTTCTTTCAAAAATCCACTTAATTTTCTTTACCCTATTATTCAAATGGTAATTGACAAAAACAAACTACATTGTCACCAGAAGAGCAATACAAAATGTACAAGTGATATATTAAAATCATCTTTCCAGCTTGAATTTCAATGATGCATTGGGGCAACGATTTTGTGAGAAACCTCTTCACCCTTAAATAAAGATTTTCTTAATTCCTTACCTGTGTGCTAATTAGATATCACCTTGTTTTCACATTAAACAGACTTCCACATGAGAAAGCAGCAAGGATGCAGTGGCGTTAATGTTTCCTGGTGTCAACCTGTATTATTTCAGTAGATATTGAAATGAGGATGCATCTTGCTGCCTTTCCAATGAAGCATGTTTAATTTAGTAATAGGTGAAAAACCATCCCTACAAAGGTGTTAATCAGATACTTGGCTTTGTGGACTCTTTTCAGAGAACAAATTTGTTAGCATAAAAATAAAGCCAGAAAATGAAGAGCTGTTTAATCACTCAATTGGATTTTTCTGCCCTTTTTCTCTGCAACCCACTGCTAAATTGTGCTTCCTAGCTGTTTTTTTTATAAAATCACTTAATCAAATCTAACTGATTACATCAGAGTAGGCCAGGTACCCTACACCATAAGAGAGGGTTTGAAATTTTGACTTGTCTACTTAAATATCACCAAAATCTGATCACAAGGTCAATTACGTCCCTGGGTGGGATTGAACCACCAACTTTTTGGTTAATAGCCGTACACACTAACTGATTGCGCTACAGCGACACTTTGTGAAAGTACATACTGACAAAGGCTAATAAGCATTCATCTAGAACGTTTCCTAGAAAAACTTTAAATAGTCAATAATCTGGAGAGTTTTTGTAAGATGTTTCTTCCATCAACCAATGAAGAAACACATTGGTACTTTCCCATGATGAGTGAGTGCTTCAGGATCTCTTGCACTTACATGTGCAGCAGAGTACTGTAATGGAAGCATGCTGGGTCCATAACCCAGAGGTAGGCAGATTGAAATTATCCTCTGCTATATGCATTTTTTTTTTGTTAATTAAAGTAATCCAAAACTGGGATTGATATTTTTGCTCTTTTTATTTTACTTAAAGTACAATAACTTTTACCTTTTTAATTTGTTTTAATAGTATATAGACAGTATTGTTTTCTTTCAAAAATCCACTTAATTTTCTTTACCCGATTATTAAAATGGTAATTGACAAAAACAAACTACATTGTCACCAGAAGAGCAATACAAAATGTACAAGTGATATATTAAAATCATCTTTCCAGCTTGAATTTCAATGATGCATTGGGGCAACGATTTTGTGAGAAACATCTTACCCTTAAATAAAGATTTTCTTAATTCCTTACCTGTGTGCTAATTAGATATCACCTTGTTTTCACATTAAACAGACTTCCACATGAGAAAGCAGCAAGGATGCAGTGGCGTTAATGTTTCCTGGTGTCAACCTGTATTATTTCAGTAGATATTGAAATGAGGATGCATCTTGCTGCCTTTCCAATGAAGCAAGTTTAATTTAGTAATAGGTGAAAAACCATCCCTACAAAGATGTTAATCCGATACTTGGCTTTGTGGACACTTTTCAGAGAATAAATTAGTTAGCATAAAAATAAAGCCAGAAAATGAAGAGCTGTTTAATCACTCAATTGGATTTTTCTGCCAGCATATTTCATTTTCTCTGCAAACCACTGCTAAATTGTGCTTCCTAGCTGTTTTTTGATAAAATCACTTAATCAAATCTAACTCTGATTACATCAGAGTAGGCCAGGTACCCTACACCATAAGAGGGGGTTTGAAATTTTGACTTGTCTACTTAAAGATCACCAAAATCTGATGACAAGGTCAATAACATCCCTGGGTGGGATTGAACCACCAACCCTTTGGTTAATAACCAAACACACTAACCGATTGCACCACAGAGACACTTTGCAAAAGTACATACTGACAAAGGCTAATAAGCATTCATCTAGAACGTTTCCTAGAAAACTTTAAAAAGTCAATAATCTGGAGAGTTTTTGTAAGATGTTTCTTCCATCAACCAATGAAGAAACACATTGGTACTTTCCCATGATGAGTGAGTGCTTCAGAATCTCTTGCACTTACATGTGCAGCAGAGTACTGCAATGGAAGCATGCTGGGCCCCTTAACCCAGAGGTAGGCAGATTGAAACTATCCTCTGCTATATGCATTTTTTTTTTGTTAATTAAAGTAATCCAAAACTGGGATTGATATTTTTGCTCTTTTATTTTTACTTAAAGTACAATAACTTTTACCATTTTAATTTGTTTTAATAGTATATTGACAGTATTGTTTTCTTTCAAAAATCCACTTAATTTTCTTTACCCTATTATTAAAATGGTAATTGACAAAAACAAACTACATTGTCACCAGAAGAGCAATACAAAATGTACAAGTGATATATTAAAAACATCTTTCCAGCTTGAATTTCAATGATGCATTGGGGCAACGATTTTGTGAGAAACATCTTCACCCTTAAATAAAGATTTTCTTAATTCCTTACCTGTGTGCTAATTAGATATCACCTTGTTTTCACATTAAACAGACTTCCACATGAGAAAGCAGCAAGGATGCAGTGGCGTTAATGTTTCCTGGTGTCAACCTGTATTATTTCCGTAGATATTGAAATGAGGATGCATCTTGCTGCCTTTCCAATAAAGCAAGTTTAATTTAGCAATAGGTGAAAAACCATCCCTACAAAGATGTTAATCAGATACTTGGCTTTGTGGACACTTTTCAGAGAACAAATTTGTTAGCATAAAAATAAAGCCAGAAAATGAAGAGCTGTTTAATCACTCAATTGGATTTTTTTGCCAGCATATTTCTTTTTCTCTGCAAACCGCTGCTAAATTGTGCTTCCTAGCTGTTTTTATAAAATCACTGAATCAAATCTAACTCTGATTACATCAGAGAAGGCCAGGTACCCTACACCATAACAGGGGTTTTTGAAATTTTGACTTGTCTACTTAAAGATCACCAAAATCTGATAACAAGGTCAATTACATCCCTGGGTGGGATTGAACCACCAACCTTTTGGTTAATAGCCGTACACACTAACTGATTGCGCCACAGCGACACTTTGCAAAAGTACATACTGACAAAGGCTAATAAGCATTCATCTAGAACGTTTCCTAGAAAAACTTTAAATAGTCAATAATCTGGAGAGTTTTTGTAAGATGTTTCTTCCATCAACCAATGAAGAAACACATTGGTACTTTCCCATGATGAGTGAGTACTTCAGGATCTCTTGCAATTACATGTGCAGCAGAGTACTGTAATGGAAGCATGCTGGGTCCATAGCCCAGAGGTAGGCAGATTGAAACTATCCTCTGCTATATGCGTTTTTTTTTGTTAATTAAAGTAATCCAAAACTGGGATTGATATTTTTGCTCTTTTATTTTTACTTAAAGTACAATAACTTTTACCATTTTCATTTGTTTTAATAGTATATTGACAGTATTGTTTTCTTTCAAAAATCCACTTAATTTTCTTTACCCGATTATTAAAATGGTAATTGACAAAAACAAACTACATTGTCACCAGAAGAGCAATACAAAATGTACAAGTGATATATTAAAATCATCTTTCCAGCTTGAATTTCAATGATGCATTGGGGCAACGATTTTGTGAGTAACATCTTCACCCTTAAATAAAGATTTTCTTAATTCCTTACCTGTGTGCTAATTAGATATCACCTTGTTTTCACATTAAACAGACTTCCACATGAGAAAGCAGCAAGGATGCAGTGGCGTTAATGTTTCCTGGTGTCAACCTGTATTATTTCAGTAGATATTCAAATGAGGATGCATCTTGCTGCCTTTCCAATGAAGCAAGTTTAATTTAGTAATAGGTGAAATACCATCCCTACAAAGGTGTTAATCAGAAACTTGGCTTTGTGGACACTTTTCAGAGAACAAATTTGTTAGCATAAAAATAAAGCCAGAAAATGAAGAGCTGTTTAATCACTCAATTGGATTTTTTTGCCAGCATATTTCTTTTTCTCAGCAACCCACTGCTAAATTGTGCTTCCTAGCTGTTTTTATAAATTCACTGAATCAAATCTAACTCTGATTACATCAGAGAAGGCCAGGTACCCTACACCATAAGAGGGGGTTTGCAATTTTGACTTGTCTACTTAAATATCACCAAAATCTGATCACAAGGTCAATCACGTCCCTGGGTGGGATTGAACCACCAACCTTTTGATTAATAGCTGAACACACTAACCGATTGCGCCACAGAGACACTTTGCAAAAAGTAAATACTGACAAAGACTAATAAGCATTCATCTAGAACGTTTCCTAGAAAAACTTTAAAAAGTCAATAATCTGGAGAGTTTTTGTAAGATGTTTCTTCCAGCAACCAATGAAGAAACACATTGGTACTTTCCCATGATGAGTGAGTGCTTCAGGATCTCTTGCACTTACATGTGCAGCAGAGTACTGTAATGGAAGCATGCTGGGTCCATAACCCAGAGGTAGGCAGATTGAAACTATCCTTTGCTATATGCATTTTTTTTTGTTCATTAAAGTAATCCAAAACTGGGATTGATATTTTAGCTTTTATTTTTACTTAAAGTACAATAACTTTTACCATTTTAATTTGTTTTAATAGTATATTGACAGTATTGTTTTCTTTCAAAAATCCACTTAATTTTCTTTACCCTATTATTAAAATGGTAATTGACAAAAACAAACTACATTGTCACCAGAAGAGCAATACAAAATGTACAAGTGATATATTAAAATCATCTTTCCAGCTTGAATTTCAATGATGCATTGGGGCAACGATTTTGTGAGAAACATCTTCACCCTTAAATAAAGATTTTCTTAATTCCTTACCTGTGTGCTAATTAGATATCACCTTGTTTTCACATTAAACAGACTTCCACATGAGAAAGCAGCAAGGATGCAGTGGCGTTAATGTTTCCTGGTGTCAACCTGTATTATTTCAGTAGATATTGAAATGAGGATGCATCTTGCTGCCTTTCCAATGAAGCAAGTTTAATTTAGTAATAGGTGAAAAACCATCCCTACAAAGATGTTAATCAGATATTTGGCTTTGTGGACACTTTTCAGAGAACAAATTTGTTAGCATAAAAGTAAAGCCAGAAAATGAAGAGCTGTTTAATCACTCAATTGGATTTTTTTGCCAGCATATTTCTTTTTCTCTGCAAACCACTGCTAAATTGTGCTTCCTAGCTGTTTTTATAAAATCACTGAATCAAATCTAACTCTGATTACATCAGAGAAGGCCAGGTACCCTACACCATAAGAGGGGTTTTTGAAATTTTGACTTGTCTACTTAAAGATCACCAAAATCTGATAACAAGGTCAATTACGTCCCTGGGTGGGATTGAACCACCAACCTTTTGGTTAATAGCCTTACACACTAACTGATTGCGCCACAGCGACACTTTGCAAAAGTACATACTGACAAAGGCTGATAAGCATTCATCTAGAACGTTTCCAAGAAAAACTTTAAATAGTCAATAATCTGGAGAGTTTTTGTAAGATGTTTCTTCCATCAACCAATGAAGAAACACATTGGTACTTTCCCATGATGAGTGAGTGCTTCAGGATCTCTTGCAATTACATGTGCAGCAGAGTACTGTAATGGAAGCATGCTGGGTCCATAGCCCAGAGGTAGGCAGATTGAAACTATCCTCTGCTATATGCATTTTTTTTTGTTAATTAAAGTAATCCAAAACTGGGATTGATATTTTTGCTCTTTTATTTTTACTTAAAGTACAATAACTTTTACCATTTTAATTTGTTTTAATAGTATATTGACAGTATTGTTTTCTTTCAAAAATCCACTTAATTTTCTTTACCCGATTATTAAAATGGTAATTGACAAAAATAAACTGATGAGGATACTACTGCAGTCTTTGTTTCGTCTGTACCCGCTGAAAGAGCAGCAAAAGGTGGAGATCTTGATGGTACAGTTGAAAGGGCTTGCACTTAGAGAGGTTACTTCCTGGCCTACTGAAGAGAAGAAGACTGTGGACCAGATCCTCAACAGGCTTGCTACCACATTTGACACAAGGACAGTGTCAGAACTTAAAATGCACTTCTTTGCTCGAAAGCAACAACCAGGAGAGTCACTACGGGGCTATGCCCTCAGCTTGCAGGAAGCACTCAGAGATGTTCAGCAAGCAGACCCTGAGCAAGTGCATGACAAAGAGAAAATGTTATTGGACCAGTTCACTGAAGGTGCAAGGGGCGAATTTGTAAAACTCAGCTGCGACTATTGAGATTGCAGAAGCCTGGAAGCACATTCCTGGATTTTAAAGAGGCTGCGATTAAAGTTCTAGGCTCCAGTCTTACTTCAGGGGCTGTTCCACAAGAGTCTATTCCAGAGATGCCACGGTATCAAGAGAATTCTGATGCCCAGGAGTCAAGTTTTAAAGGAGCTACTTACCCACCTACAGTAAAAGGAGTGACAGTGCCATGTTCAAAGACATGCATATTTGACTCTTCTAGTGAGTTACGAAGTCTGCTGGCTGAACTGACACGTGGTGTGACAGAGATGCGCAGAGACCTGCAGATTCTGAAGAGACAGCAGGCACTGCTCCATGAAGAAATGGAATGGTGCCAGGAGAGGAGACCACTGAACAGTTCCCAATGGGACCTACATAGAAGCAGGGAGACACTTTTTTCCAGCCACTTTGCCTCCCAAAGGCGACCCATTTTTCAAAGCTGTGAAGGAAGCGGACAAATTAAGAGAGAATTTGAGCAGCCAGATCATTTAAACTCCAAATTCATGTGGTTAACCCGTTATGTTAGCCAATGCCCGGTGGTTCAAGTTTGCATCAATGGAGTCTCAATGCCCGCTCTCTTAGACACTGGATCACAAGTGACCACAATACAAGCAACACAGTTTGAGCAGCATTGGACTGAGGAACAGATGTTTCCGTCAACTTCCACATTGATAAACCCGATTGCAAGCAATGGGCACTGCATCCCTTGCAAAGGATACTGGGAAGCTGAAATTCAAATCGGACGAACAGTGCTACCACAGCAAGGCTTCATCATCACCACTGCCCAAGATGATGGATTGCCTCCAGTGATAGTGGGCATGAATGTGTTGCGGAACTGCTGTGAGGAGCTCGTAGCAGCACTCCAAGGAGAGTTTCAAACTGACAAGCTCCAGGAGAAACAAGGCCTTCAACCTGGGATAGCCAAACAAAAGGGAAGAATGATAACAGAATTATCTGTAAGAGAGGAACATGAAAAAAATAAGGCTAGCCAAATAATGATAGAAATGCCCATCTCCAGTGTCCAGATTATCCGAAAGAATGCTTCAATGTTAGGCATGAATAATATAGCATCCAGTTCTAGAAACTGTGAGCAACCTATTCAAGGAACCAGTTTTGACCACCTGCAAGATAAAAGTCAGATGATAAGACACCTCAAAGCCTTACTGAAGATTGGGAAATACCTGACCAAGCGACAAAGGCAAGAATCCTCGCCAGAACTCCTGAAGTTGTTGAGACAGCGAGAAAGGCTGTTTGAAGAGAAAGGACAGTTGGTTCGATGTAGTGTGGATCCTAATACTCATTATAGGATCAGTCAACTTGTAATTCCAAGACAAAGTGCTTGTTATGTGCTTGAAGAATATCACGACAAGTCAGGTCACCCTGGGTGCAAAAGGATGGAAACAAGCATCTGGAAAAAGTTCTTTTGGGTTGAAATGAGGGAAGACATCAAGAGATGGTGCCGAAACTGTCCAACCTGTTCTGTAAGAAGAACCTTGCTGCCTCTTTCTCTCCAGAATCCATTGTCCCAAACCAGCTGTGATACTGAATCCCAAGATGGAATGGAAGAGGCTCATAAAATGTATTTACAGCAGACTAAGGTGGTTTGTCACCGACAAGGAGGCAAGAAGACTAGGGCTTGCAAAACAGAAAACCACCATAGTCAGCTGCAGTTTTGTACAGCATGTCCCAAAGACAGTTTAGAAAGAGTTCAATACTCATCCATGGCAGGGGGGTTGAGGTTTCCTAGACAAACTTTTCAAGACCATATACTGTCCAGATTTCAACCGATTGCTCCAGGAGCATGTGTTAATGTACTATAGCACAAAAGGAATTATACCTATCAGATACTGATGTTAAAAATGTTGATAAATGTTAATGTTTCAGACATAATCTGTGTTCACTAATGAATGTGACTGGATATAGTGAGAAGTTTATATAGGGATAAAACCAAAATGCGTGAGGACACGCATGTTTTGGGGGGGGCACGTGTGATATCCCATAACAACAAGGACATTTTTGACAACAGTGTAGTTGCCTGTGCCATTTTAAATAAAGTTTATTTAAAAGAAAATTGAACAGCAGTTTGAGAAGTCAGTTGGAGCCATGGTGAGGAAAGAGCTGGCGACGCCATTACGCAGAGATGAGCAGCTGAGAGAGGGGAGACAAATAAGCTGAAAATTGCATGAGAGAGTAAGCAGTAGTGCAAAATACAGCAGTGGAAGTGCAGCAATTAACAAGTAAGAACGCCATGACACTCTCAGCCAAGAGAGTGCACAGCAAGTGTCAGAGACAGGAGAGTATAAAGCCTTTATACCAATGCTGACTGGCCTACATCTGAGGGGAAACTGCCTCAGAAACATCTATTGACTGGGTGAGATAAATCCATATTTATACTGAAACCTACTCCACTGCAAAGGACATTATCCTATATTTACTATACCTATGCAGCGATTTACATGGGAAGCAGCTCCAGTTTGTTTTAAACAATCATCTTTACTACACAGAGCTACAATATTTTGTTCACAGCTAAAGGAGACAATAGCTGCATATAACTATGTAACAACATAACCGGGCCCCAACGTGCACATAGAGACTCCCTGCAGTGACACCAATGTTATCTGGGACTTAAATATTGTCTGCATAAGTTGATTTCTATTACTAAGCAACATAGTATTAATCTCAGATTTAGTTATATTACCATTTGTGTAATGACTTAAAGTGTATATGGTGTCTGTGTTTAAGTTGCTTGAATCAAATCTTTCCCTTCCCTACTGTAATCAGTTCCTTTTCTGAGTTATGTGGTAAACCATTTATTCTTTCATACAAAGCCCTGCCTGCCTTTCTTTGTGTCTGGGGAAACCTTGCCTCTCTGCCAGGAATAGAGAAGAGCTGCTGCTGAAGGAGGAATAGTCCATCAAGGTATCCCTGACCTGTTCCACATAGTTTACACACTTGTTATACCGGGGTGTTACATTGTGTGTGACTGACCTTAGGAAGAAACCGGAGCCTCCGCTGCAGTGACCCAGCAACCAGGGCACGGGAGTATACAGTGCCGCTGGGAGTGATGAAGCTGCAGTAAAGATGTCTATTAGACCTAGCCTGCTGCAGCCCTTGTAGATTCTCATAAAAAAAGTTCTTCTTTTCTTGTCAAAATTAATAGCTAAGAATAGGCTGCTTGAGGCAGGCCCCTGTTAAGTGGCCTGCTACTGAAGGCAACAACTACAAACTGAGCTCCCTGTTCATGGAAGCGGGGTTATAGAGGAGAATGCGCTGAGCATCTTGGGAACAGTCAAAAGCTTTGAGCCGGTTGGTGCCTCAGATCAAGATCCTACTCTACACCCCAATGTGAATCCTTGTGGAGTCCAGTGTACCCCACAGAAGAAATTAATGTGTCACACCCATTGGCAGCAACCTTAGAATAGCTGCTGATGGGCACAATTGAGAAAGGAAGGGGGGGGGACATTTGAATCCAGCACATAGATGCAATTCAAATATGTAATTTGAACCTTCCTATTTTAAAATATAATGGATGAACCTCACCCTGTGAGAACAATCTTCATGATATAGAGATCTCATATGCAAAATAAGTATGAGTTGGGATAGGGCTGGGGAGGGTGGCTGCTCGGGCAGCCCCTCCCCCGTCAAGTTAAGGAGATTCAACTGAGGAAGCACAAGGGAACTCTCGTCTGGGGACAACAACTGCAGGGAGACCACATCTTTTCAGATGAACATGGGAGGGCGGAAGGCTGCCTAATACTGAAGCACCATCAAATATCAAACCATATGCAATAACTAGTACAAGCATTCCTGGGGGAAGGTCTGCAGGAGACGAATTTGCATACGGTGATGTCATCCAAGCAGTGGGCCAAAGTTGGCTGGAACCCTCATCTGCATATGAAAAGAGAAAAGGGTTATGCAGGGCATGGCGGCATTTTGCGGCGCTTGGATGACCCCTAGTTCGCATTAAACACCTCCACCCTCCTTCGGTGTGGGGCTCATGTTGACTATGCCCCAGCCCCTGAAGCATTCAAGCTGATTTCTTGCAGCAGCTGGGCACTGTAACAGCTCCAGAGCTGCTCTGTAAGGCAAATAAAAGGGTGTGGGCCCTGCAGCACTACCTGTAGTTCGCATTGTGCGTTGGAAGGCACAAAGTAAGCAGACGGGAGAAGTCAGGATAGTGCGCAAGGGCATAGAAGGGAGCGGCTCAAGAATAGAGAAGTGGAAACAGACAGCAAACTAGGCTGGAGAGAGACCTGAGACAAATAGATCTGAATTATACGAGAGCCGACCAGGGGAAACACAAATTATGCAGTCAAGTTTCCCACATTTGGGGAAATCGCAGGGGCAGCACAGCCAGAGTGCAATGGGTGAGCCTTGCCCTGGGAGAAGCACCTTCAAGATCATAGTATCTCACCTGGCAGGTAAATAGGAGTTGGGCTAGAGCTGGGGAGGGTCGCTGCTCGGGCACCCCCCTGTCAAGTGAAGGAGATCCAACTGAGGCAGCACAATGGAACTCTCGAAAGAAGAACAAGGCTAGAGGAAGATCTGAGACAAAGAAATCTGACTTTTACCAGAGCTGACCAGCGGAAAACACAAACACAGTCCCCCACTACCACAAATAATGCAGGCGAGTTTCCCACATTTGGGGAAATCACAGGGGTCAGCATACCCAGAATGCAATGAATGAACCTCACCCTGGGTGAACAATCTTCATGACCATGGTGTCTCCTATGCAAAATAAGTATGATTTGGGATAGGGCTGGGGAGGGCCGCTGCTCAGGCACATCTCTGTCAAGTAAAGGAAATTCAACTGAGGCAGCACAAGGGAACTCTCATCTGGGGACAACAACTGCAGGGAGAACACATATTTTCAGATGAACATGGGAGGGCAGAAGGCTGCCTAATACTGAAGCACCCCCAAACAACAAACCAAATGCAACAACTAGTGCAAGCATTCCTGGGGGAAGGCCTGCAGCAGATGGATTTGCATATGGTGATGTTATCCAAGCAGTGGGTCAAAGTTGGCTTCAACCCTCATCTGCATATGAAAAGAGAAAAGGGGCGTGCAGGGCATGGCGGCCTTTTGCGCTGCTTGGATGACCCCTAGATCGCATTAAACACCCCCACCCTCCTTTGGTGTGGGGCTCATGTTGGCCATGCCCCATCCCATGAAGCATTCAAGCTGATTTCTTGCAGCAGCTGGGCACTGTAACAGCTCCAGAGCTGCTCTGTAAGGCAAGTAAAAGGGTGTGGGCCCTGCAGCACTACCTGTAGTTTGCATTGTGCATTGGAAGGCACAAAGTAAGCAGACGGGAGGAGAAGTCAGGATAGTGCACAAGGGTATAGAAGGGAGGGGCTCAAGAAAAGAGAAGTGGAAACAGACAGCAAACTAGGCTGGAGAGAGACCTGAGACAAAGAGATCTGAATTATACGAGAGCCGACCAGGGGAAACACAAATTATGCAGTCAAGTTTCCCACATTTGGGGAAATTGCAGGGGCAGCACACCCAGAGTGCAATGGGTGAGCCTTGCCCTGGGAGAAGCACCTTCATGATCATAGTATCTCACCTGGCAGGTAAGTAGGAGTTGGGCTAGAGCTGGGGAGGGTCGCTGCTCGGGCACCCCCCTGTCAAGTGAAGGAGATCCAACTGAGGCAGCACAAAGGAACTCTCGAAAGAAGAACAAGGCTAGAGGAAGATCTGAGACAAAGAAATCTGACTTTTACCAGAGCTGACCAGAGGAAAGCACAAACACAGTCCACCACTACCACAAATAATGCAGTCGAGTTTCCCACATTTGGGGAAATCACAGGGGTCAGCATACCCAGAGTGCAATGAATGAACCGCACCCTGGGAGAACAATCTTCATAACAATGGTATCTCCTATGCAAAATAAGTATGATTTGGGATATGGCTGGGGAGGGCCGCTGCTCAGGCACATCTCTGTCAAGTAAAGGAGATTCAATTGAGGCAGCACAAGGGAACTCTCATCTGGGGACAACAACTGCAGGGAGAACACATATTTTCAGATGAACATGGGAGGGCAGAAGGCTGCCTAATACTGAAGCACCCCCAAACAACAAACCAAATGCAACAACTAGTGCAAGCATTCCTGGGGGAAGGCCTGCAGCAGATAGATTTGCATATGGTGATGTCATCCAAGCAGTGGGTCAAAGTTGGCTTCAACCCTCGTCTGCATATGAAAAGAGAAAAGGGGCGTGCAGGGCATGGTGGCCTTTTGCGGCACTTGGCTGACCCCTAGTTTGCATTAAACACCTCCACCCTCCTTCGGTGTGGGGCTCATGTTGGCTATGCCCCAGCCCCTGAAGCATTCAAGCTGATTTCTTGCAGCAGCTGGGCACTGTAACAGCTCCAGAGCTGCTCTGTAAGGCAAGTAAAAGGGTGTGGGCCCTGCAGCACTACCTGTAGTTCGCATTGTGCGTTGGAAGGCACAAAGTAAGCAGAAAGGAGGAGAAGTCAGGATAGTGCGCAAGGGCATAGAAGGGAGCGGCTCAAGAAAAGAGAAGTGGAAACAGACAGCAAACTAGGCTGGAGAGAGACCTGAGACAAAGAGATCTGAATTATACGAGAGCCGACCAGGGGAAACACAAATTATGCAGTCAAGCTTCCCACATTTGGGGAAATCAGAGTGCAATGGGTGAGCCTTGCCCTGGGAGAAGCACCTTCATGATCATAGTATCTCACCTGGCAGGTAAGTAGGAGTTGGGCTAGAGCTGGGGAGGGTCGCTGCTCGGGCACCCCCCTGTCAAGTGAAAGAGATCCAACTGAGGCAGCACAAGGAAACTCTCGAAAGAAGAACAAGGCTAGAGGAAGATCTGAGACAAATAAATCTGACTTTTACCAGAGCTGACCAGAGGAAAGCACAAACACAGTCCCCCACTACCACAAATAATGCAGTCGAGTTTCCCACATTTGGGGAAATCACAGGGGTCAGCATACCCAGAATGCAATGAATGAACCTCACCCTGGGAGAACAATCTTCATGACCATGGTATCTCCTATGCAAAATAAGTATGATTTGGGATAGGGCTGGGGAGGGCCGCTGCTCAGGCACATCTCTGTCAAGTAAAGGAGATTCAACTGAGGCAGCACAAGGGAACTCTCATCTGGGGACAACAACTGCAGGGAGAACACATATTTTCAGATGAACATGGGAGGGCAGAAGGCTGCCTAATACTGAAGCACCCCCAAACAACAAACCAAATGCAACAACTAGTGCAAGCATTCCTGGGGGAAGGCCTGCAGCAGATGGATTTGCATACGGTGATGTCATCCAAGCAGTGGGTCAAAGTTGGCTTCAACCCTCGTCTGCATATGAAAAGAGAAAAGGGGCGTGCAGGGCATGGCGGCCTTTTGCGGTGCTTGGATGACCCCTAGTTCACATTAAACACCTCCACCCTCCTTCGGTGTGGGGCTCATGTTGGCTGTGCCCCAGCCCCTGAAGCATTCAAGCTGATTTCTTGCAGTAGCTGGGCACTGTAACAGCTCCAGAGCTGCTCTGTACGGCAAGTAAAAGGGTGTGGGCCCTACAGCACTACCTGTAGTTTGCATTGTGCATTGGAAGGCACAAAGTAAGCAGACAGGAGGAGAAGTCAGGATAGTGCACAAGGGTATAAAAGGGAGGGGCTCATGAAAAAAGAAGTGGAAACAGACAGCAAACTAGGCTGGAGAGAGACCTGAGACAAAGAGATCTGAATTATACGAGAGCCGACCAGGGGAAACACAAATTATGCAGTCAAGCTTCCCACATTTGGGGAAATCGCAGGGGCACCACACCCAGAGTGCAATGGGTGAGCCTTGCCCTGGGAGAAGATCCTTCATGATCATAGTATCTCACCTGGCAAGTAAGTAGGAGTTGGGCTAGAGCTGGGGAGGGTCGCTGCTCGGGCACCCCCCTGTCAAGTTAAAGAGATCCAACTGAGGCAGCACAAGGGAACTCTCGAAAGAAGAACAAGGCTAGAGGAAGATCTGAGACAAAGAAATCTGACTTTTACCAGAGCTGTCCAGAGGAAAGCACAAACACAGTCCCCCACTACCACAAATAATGCAGTCGAGTTTCCCACATTTGGGGAAATCACAGGGGTCAGCATACCCAGAATGCAATGAATGAACCTCACCCTGGGAGAACAATCTTCATGACCATGGTATCGCCTATGCAAAATAAGTATGATTTGGGATAGGGTTGGGGAGGGCCGCTGCTCAGGCACATCTCTGTCAAGTAAAGGAGATTCAACTGAGGCAGCACAAGGGAACTCTCATCTGGGGACAACAACTGCAGGGAGAACACATATTTTCAGATAAACATGGGAGGGCAGAAGGCTGCCTAATACTGAAGCACCCCCAAACAACAAACCAAATGCAACAACTAGTACAAGCATTCCTGGGGGAAGGCCTGCAGCAGATGGATTTGCATATAGTGATGTCATCCAAGCAGTGGGTCAAAGTTGGCTTCAACCCTCGTCTGCATATGAAAAGAGAAAAGGGGCGTGCAGGGCATGGCGGCCTTTTGCGGCGCTTGGATGACCCCTAGTTCGCATTAAACACCTCCACCCTCCTTCGGTGTGGGGCTCATGTTGGCTATGCCCCAGCCCCTGAAGCATTCAAGCTGATTTCTTGCAGCAGCTGGGCACTGTAACAGCTCCAGAGCTGCTCTGAACGGCAAGTAAAAGGGTGTGGGCCCTGCAGCACTACCTGTAGTTTGCATTGTGCATTGGAAGGCACAAAGTAAGCAGACGGGAGAAGTCAGGATAGTGCGCAAGGGCATAGAAGGGAGCGGCTCAAGAAAAGAGAAGTTGAAACAGACAGCAAACTAGGCTGGAGAGAGACCTGAGACAAAGAGATCTGAATTATACGAGAGCCGACCAGGGGAAACACAAATTATGCAGTCAAGTTTCCCACATTTGGGGAAATCGCAGGAGCAGCACACCCAGAGTGCAATGGGTGAGCCTTGCCCTGGGAGAAGCACCTACATGATCATAGTATCTCACCTGCCAGGTAAGTAGAAGTTGGGCTAGAGCTGGGGAGGGTCGCTGCTCGGGTACCCCCCTGTCAAGTGAAGGAGATTCAACTGAGGCAGCACAAGGGAACTCTCGAAAGAAGAACAAGGCTAGAGGAAGATCTGAGACAAATAAATCTGACTTTTACCAGAGCTGACCAGAGGAAAGCACAAACACAGTCCCCCACTACCACAAATAATGCAGTCGAGTTTCCCACATTTGGGGAAATCACAGGGGTCAGCATACCCAGAATGCAATGAATGAACCTCACCCTGGGAGAACAATCTTCATGACCATGGTATCTCCTATGCAAAATAAGTATGATTTGGGATAGGGCTGGGGAGGGCCGCTGCTCAGGCACATCTCTGTCAAGTAAAGGAGATTCAATTGAGGCAGCACAAGGGAACTCTCATCTGGGGACAACAACTGCAGGGAGAACACATATTTTCAGATGAACATGGGAGGGCAGAAGGCTGCCTAATAATGAAGCACCCCCAAACAACAAACCAAATGCAACAACTAGTGCAAGCATTCCTGGGGGAAGGCCTGCAGCAGATGGATTTGCATACGGTGATGTCATCCAAGCAGTGGGTCAAAGTTGGCTTCAACCCTCGTCTGCATATGAAAAGAGAAAAGGGGCGTGCAGGGCATAGCGGCCTTTTGCGGCGCTTGGATGACCCCTAGTTCGCATTAAACACCTCCACCCTCCTTCGGTGTGGGGCTCATGTTGGCTATGCCCCAGCCCCTGAAGCATTCAAGCTGATTTCTTGCAGCAGCTGGGCACTGTAACAGCTCCAGAGCTGCTCTGTACGGCAAGTAAAAGGGTGTGGGCCCTGCAGCACTACCTGTAGTTTGCATTGTGCATTGGAAGGCACAAAATAAGCAGACAAGAGGAGAAGTCAGGATAGTGCACAAGGGTATAAAAGGGAGGGGCTCATGAAAAAAGAAGTGGAAACAGACAGCAAACTAGGCTGGAGAGAGACCTGAGACAAAGAGATCTGAATTATACGAGAGCCGACCAGGGGAAACACAAATTATGCAGTCAAGCTTCCCACATTTGGGGAAATCGCAGGGGCACCACACCCAGAGTGCAATGGGTGAGCCTTGCCCTGGGAGAAGCACCTTCATGATCATAGTATCTCACCTGGCAGGTAAGTAGGAGTTAGGCTAGAGCTGGGGAGGGTCGCTACTCGGGCACCCCCCTGTCAAGTGAAAGAGATCCAACTGAGGCAGCACAAGGGAACTCTCGAAAGAAGAACAAGGCTAGAGGAAGATCTGAGACAAATAAATCTGACTTTTACCAGAGCTGACTAGAGGAAAGCACAAACACAGTCCCCCACTACCACAAATAATGCAGTCGAGTTTCCCACATTTGGGGAAATCACAGGGGTCAGCATACCCAGAATGCAATGAATGAACCTCACCCTGGGAGAACAATCTTCATGACCATGGTATCGCCTATGCAAAATAAGTATGATTTGGGATAGGGCTGGGGAGGGCCGCTGCTCAGGCACATCTCTGTCAAGTAAAGGAGATTCAGCTGAGGCAGCACAAGGGAACTCTCATCTGCGGACAACAACTGCAGGGAGAACACATATTTTCAGATAAAAATCTTGGTCATGCTCTGGTTTCTCTTCAGAACGAACAAATCTTTCGCCTCTTACTAAAGATTTCCGTGGAGAGGAGCAAAACCGAGTTTTATCTCAATTTTTGCATGCCCCATCTTTTTGGGGTTTCTTTTACCGGTTTAAAGATAGAATGAGTGTGCTTTAATGTAAGCTCATTTGCATAGAAATGACAGTAAATGTTTATTTATGTTCAAACAGAACTTTCTTGACCATGCTACTTGCTTTAAAGATCTGGGAGCACATGGAATACAGTACAAACCATGCTTATAGCAAGGAGAAGCCAGGTGAGAAATCTGCTTTCTTTCAAATTGGGCGCTCACTTTGATCTGAATGAGGACTGCTGGCACAGCACTCAGGCGACAGGTGGAATCTTGGTCATGCTCTGGTTTCTCTTCAGAATGAACAAATCTTTCGCCTTTTATTAAAGATTATCCGTGGAGAGGAGCAAAACTGAGTTTTATCTCAATTTTTGCATGCCCCATATTATTGGGGTTTCTTTTATCAGTTTAAAGACAGAACAAGTGTGCTTTCTTGTTAGCTTTAATGTAAGTTTATTTGCATAACAATGACAATAAATGTCTGTTTCTTTTCAAGCAGAACTTTCTTGACCATACTAATTGCTTGAAAGATCTGGGAGCACATGGAAAAGAGTACAAACCATGTTTATAGCAAGGGGAAGCCTGGTGAGAAATCTGCTTTCTTTCTTTCAAATTGGGTGCTCACTTTGAGCTGAATGAGGACTGCTGGCATGGCACTCAGGCGACAGGTGGAATCTTGGTCATGCTCTGGTTTCTCTTCAGAACGAACAAATCTTTCGCCTTTTACTAAAGATTTCCGTGGAGAGGAGCAAAACTGAGTTTTATCTCAATTTTTGCATGCCCCATATCATACCTCCCAACTGTCCCGATTTTCGCGGGACAGTCCCGTTTTTTGGGGACTGTCCCGCTGTCCCACCTGCGGGCCGCAGTGTCCCGCGGTGGGTAGGACAGTTGGGAGGCTCTGTCTGTCGCTGCCCTGCTTAGCAGAGCAGAGGTGAATAGTCGCTGTGCGCACAGCGTCTATTCACTGAAGTCAGAGGGAGAGGTGGCATGCCAGCGGCTCACAGAGCGCTGGGCATGCCCCCTCAGTGCCGAAAACGGGGGCGTGACTCGCGATCGCGGGTCCTCCCGCGAAGCCATGCCCCTTTTTACTTAGGCCACGCCCTTTTTGGGAGCGCGTGCGACTTCGCCGCGCGTGTGTCCCTCTTTGCGAGCCGACAAAGTTGGGAGGTATGCCCATATTATTGGGGTTTCTTTTATCAGTTTAAAGACAGAACGAGTGTGCTTTCTGGTTAGCTTTAATGTAAGTTTATTTGCATAACAATGACAGTAAATGTTTGTTTCTTTTCAAACAGAACTTTCTTGACCATGCTACTTGCTTGAAAGATCTGGGAGCACATGGAAAACAGTACAAACCATGCAGTATCACAAGAGCCTTTATTTGATCTTTCATGAAGATAGAGCAGAATTGAGGACACGTCAACAATTTCTGCCGAAGGTGGTTCATCTTTCCACATGGTGCCTTTGGCCACTGACACCTTCGTTGAGTCAAAGTCTCTGGCTGTGGTCAGAACTTTGAAAATTTATGTCACCAGAACGGTTCAGATTAGGAAAACAGAGGCTCTGTTTGTCCTGTATGCTCCCAACAGGATTGGGTGTCCTGCTTCCATGTAGACCATTATGCGCTGGATCTGTGGTAAGATTCAGCATGCTCATTCCATGGCAGGATTGCCGTTACTGAATTAGGTGAAGACCCATTCTACTAGAAAGGTGGGTTCATCCTGGGCAGCTGGTCGGGGAATCTCGGCATTGCAACTTTGCCGAGCAGCTATTTAGTAAACACTTTTGCTAAGTTTTACAAGTTTGATACCTTGGCCGATGATAACTTCAAGTTGGGTAATTCGGTGCTGCAGAGTCGTACGCACTCTTCCACCCGTTCAAGAGCTTTGGTATAACCCCATGGTTCTTAATGTGACCCCAGCATCCTCTAGGTCGTATGAGAAAATAGGATTTTAATACCTACCGGTAAATCCTTTTCTCTTAGTCTGTAGAGGATGCTGGGCACCCGTCCCAGTCCATACTGTGTCTGCAGTTATTACTTGTGGTTATACACATGTTGTGTTATGGTTCTGGTCAGCTTTTTGCTGCAATTATTCATGCCGTTGGCTTGTGTTCTGTTGAATGCCACGTTCTGCGGCATGCTTAAGGTGTGAGCTGGTAAGATGCTCACCTTAGTTTAACAATAAATCCTTTCCTCGAAATGTCCGTCTCCATGGGCACAGTTCCTATAACTGGAGTCTGGAGGAGGGGCATAGAGGGAGGAGCCAGTTCACACCCTTTGATAGTCTTAAAGTGCCCATGTCTCTTGCGGATCCCGTCTATACCCCATGGTTCTTAATGTGACCCCAGCATCCTCTACGGACTAAGAGAAAAGGATGCCCTTGCGCACTATCCTGACTTCTCCTCCCGTCTGCTTACTTTGTGCCTTCCAACGCACAATGCAAACTACAGGTGGTGCTGCAGGGCCCACACCCTTTTACTTGCCTTACAGAACAGCTCTGGAGCTGTTACAGTGCCCAGCTGCTGCAAGAAATCAGCTTGAATGCTTCAGGGGATGGGGCATGGCCAACATGAGCCCCACACCAAAGGAGGGTGGGGGTGTTTAATGAGAACTAGGGGTCATCCAAGCACTGCAAAAGGCCGCCATGCCCTGCACGCCCCTTTTCTCTTTTAATGGCAGATGAGGGTTCCAGCCAACTTTGGCCCACTGCTTGAATAACATCACTGTATGCAAATCCGTCTGCTGCAGACCTTCCCCCAGGAAGGCTTGTACTAGATGTTGCATATGGTTTGATATTTGATGGTGCTTCAGTATTAGGCAGCCTTCCGCCCTCCCATGTTCATCTGAAAAGATGTGGTCTCCCTGCAGTTGTTGTCCCCAGACGAGAGTTCCCTTGTGCTTCCTCAGTTGAATCTCCTTAACTTGACGGGGGAGGGGCTGCCCGAGCAGCCACCCTCCCCAGCCCTATCCCAACTCATACTTATTTTGCATATGTGATCTCTTGATCATGAAGATTGTTCTCACAGGGTGAGGTTCATCCATTATATTTTAAAATAGGAAGGTACAAATTACATATTTGAATTGCATTTATGTGCTGGATTCAAATGTCCCCCCCCCCCCCTTCCTTTCTCAATTGTGCCCGTCAGCAGCTATTCTAAGGTTGCTGCCAATGGGTGTGACACATTAATTTCTTCTGTGGGGTACACTGGACTCCACAAGGATTCACATTGGGGTGTAGAGTAGGATCTTGATCTGAGGCACCAACCGGCTCAAAGCTTTTGACTGTTCCCAAGATGCTCAGTGCATTCTCCTCTATAACCCCGCTTCCATGAACAGGGAGCTCAGTTTGTAGTTGGTGCCTTCAGTAGCAGGCCACTTAACAGGGGCCTGCCTCAGGCAGCCTATTCTTAGCTATAAATTTTGACAAGAAAAGAAGAACTTGTTTTATGAGAATCTACAAGGGCTGCAGCAGGCTAGGTCTAATAGACATCTTTACTGCAGCTTCATCACTCCCAGCGGCGCTGTATACTCCCGTGCCCTGGTTGCTGGGTCACTGCAGCGGAGGGTCCGGTTTCATCCTAAGGTCAGTCACACACACACCACCCTTCCGGATCACGAGGCCGCTGATGAAGGGGAGCGTGGCCGTAGGGGGTGGACCGTGTGCGCACTGGCGTGGACACTGATTACTGGGCAGCCGCTCCACTAGCCACCAGGTACAGTTAAGGAGCACAGGTCTGGGGGTTTTTCTCCTATATTAACCCAATTTTGTACTGCCCGCAGCGCATTGTGATAGGTAATAGGGCCTGATTCAGGTTGGATTGCAATCACAATAAGCGATCCAACTGCAAAAATTGCTAAGAGCATACGCATGTGCCTGCATTTTCTGCGGCACCCCGCAGAGAATGCGATCGCCTCTGCCTGTCAATCGGGGCGGGGGGGGATAGGTGGGTCAGCAACACTCCATTTCCAAGTCAGGGATGGAGCGGTGCGGGGGCAAGGCTTCAAAATGGGGTCTGCAATGGAGTAGACACAGGGGGCGTGGTCACAGCGGCTGTATGACATCACATTCAGCCGCTGTGATCACAAAAATGGTGGCGGCTTCCTGCGCGCACATACAGTCTGCACCAGCAGGAGGCTACACCATTTTTTATGATCACGCTGAACTGCAGTGCGACTGCAATTACAGCATGGTCAAGAAGGGAGGCGTCATGCTGGGTGGCCATGCCCTTTCACTGTGCAGGAGCCAGCACCGCTCACACACTAGTCCCCGGGTGCAGCCCCCAACCCCCGGGACACCCGGAGCAACAAAATGTAGATTCAGGCCACCAGGCCACGCCCCTACCTATGAAACCATGCCTCCTTTTTACCATTGCGCTGCTTATCTGCGCGTACTGCATTACAATCTCCCTCGCCACCTCTCTGGGTGTCACCAGTGATAGTGACACCTCTGCCATGCTTGTAGCAGCTGGTCCTAAGATCTACGCCTCAAGCCCTGAGTGTTTGCCCTTGTGACTTGTTGATCATCATAGCGAAGCAGATGCTTACAGAAAACTGCAGGGGCTTAGATTGAAAATAAAAAAATTGATTGGTATAAGGTAGAGAGGAGCGGGTTCGGTTCTCCGAGAACCGAATTCCCCACGAACTCCACGTTGTTTACACTGGTCCGAGGCAGGCTCGGTTGTTCCCGCCTGACTCGCAAAACCTGAACAAGGGAAAATGTCATCATCCCGCTGTCGGATTCTCGCGAGATTCGGATTCCATATAAAGAGCTGCGCGTTGCCGCCATTTTTACTCGTGCATTGAAGAGAGAGCGGAATGGACGTGGCTATGTTCTCTCAGTGGAAATCTCAATATCAGTGCTCAGTATCAGTGGTTACTTATTGCTGCTCAGTAATACTAGTAGTGTGTCTCTCCTGCTCAGTGTCAGTTCTCAGTAGTATCCTCATCAGTGCTCAGTATCACTGCTCATTGTCTTGTGCTGCATTGTGGTGCTCAGCATACTACAGTACATTACTAATAGTCCAGTGCTGCATCTTGCTGCTCAGTGTCAGTTCTAGTATCCTCATCAGTGCTCACTATCACTGTTCATTGCATTTTGGTTTTCTGTATACTACAGTAACATAGTAATATAGTAACATATAGTAACATAGTTTTTGAGGTTGAATAGAGGCAAATTGCCCATCGTGTTCAACCTGTTTTAAGTTGTGATGATTCTACATACTTGCTGAATAATGTTTTATGACTAGTTAGCTACTATAACTCATGTTACCCCCGGATTAACCATGTTGATATTTTAAGTATTATAACCTTAGATAGCTTTTTCATTCAGAAATGTATCCATTCCTTTTTTAAATCCAATTACAGAGTCCGCCATTACCACCTTCCCTGGCAGGGAATTCCACATCCTGATTGCCCTAACAGTGAAGATCATAGTATCTCACCTGGCAGGTAAGTAGGAGTTGGGCTAGAGCTGTGGAGGATTGCTGCTCGGGCACCCCCTGTCAAGTGAAGGAGATCCAACTGAGGCAGCACAAGGGAACTCTCGAAAGAAGAACAAGGCTAGAGGAAGATCTGAGACAAAGAAATCTGACTTTTACCAGAGCTGACCAGAGGAAAGCACAAACACAGTCCCCCACTACCACAAATAATGCAGTCGAGTTTCCCACATTGGGGAAATCACAGGGGTCAGCATACCCAGAATGCAATGAATGAACCTCACCCTGGGAGAACAATCTTCATGACCATGGTATCTCCTGTGCAAAATAAGTATGATTTGGGATAGGGCTGGGGAGGGCCGCTGCTCAGGCACATCTCTGTCAAGTAAAGGAGATTCAACTGAGGCAGCACAAGGGAACTCTCATCTGGGGACAACAACTGCAGGGAGAACACATATTTTCAGATGAAAATCTTGGTCATGCTCTGGTTTCTCTTCAGAACGAACAAATCTTTCGCCTTTTACTAAAGATTTCCGTGGAGAGGAGCAAAACTGAGTTTTACCTCAATTTTTGCATGCCCCATCTTTTTGGATTTTCTTTTATCGGTTTAAAGATAGAATGAGTGTGCTTTAATGAAAGCTCATTTGCATAGAAATTACAGTAAATGTTTGTTTCTTTTCAAACAGAACTTTCTTGACCATGCTACTTGCTTGAAAGATCTGGGAGCACATGGAATACAGTACAAACCATGCTTATAGCAAGGAGAAGCCAGGTGAGAAATCTGCTTTCTTTCAAATTGGGCGCTCACTTTGATCTGAATGAGGACTGCTGGCATGGCACTCAGGCGACAGGTGGAATCTTGGTCATGCTCTGGTTTCTCTTCAGAATGAACAAATCTTTCGCCATTTATTAAAGATTTCCGTGGAGAGGAGCAAAACTGAGTTTTATCTCAATTTTTGCATGCCCCATATTATTGGGGTTTCTTTTATCAGTTTAAGGACAGAATGAGTGTGCTTTCTTGTTGGCTTTAATGTAAGTTTATTTGTATAACAATGACAGTAAATGTCTGTTTCTTTTCAAACAGAACTTTCTTGACCATGCTACTTGCTTGAAAGATCTGGGAGCACATGGAAAAGAGTACAAACCATGCTTATAGCAAGGGGAAGCCTGGTGAGAAATCTGCTTTCTTTCTTTCAAATTGGGTGCTCACTTTGAGCTGAATGAGGACTGCTGGCATGGCACTCAGGCGACAGGTGGAATCTTGGTCATGCTCTGGTTTCTCTTCAGAACGAACAAATCTTTCGCCTTTTACTAAAGATTTCCGTGGAGAGGAGCAAAACTGAGTTTTATCTCAAATTTTGCATTCCCCATCTTATTGGGGTTTTATTTTATCTGTTTAAAGATAGAACGAGTGTGCTTTAATGTAAGCTCATTTGCATAGAAATGACAGTAAATGTTTGTTTCTTTTCAAACAGAACTTTCTTGACTATACTAATTGCTTGAAAGATCTGGGAACACATGGAAAAGAGTACAAACCATGTTTATAGCTAGGGGAAGCCTGGTGAGAAATCTGCTATCTTTCTTTCAAATTGGGTGCTCACTTTGAGCTCAATGAGAACTGCTGGCATGGCACTCAGGCGACAGGTGGAATCTTGGTCATGCTCTGGTTTCTCTTCAGAACTAACAAATATTTCGCCTTTTATTAAAGATTTCCGTGGAGAGGAGCAAAACTGAGTTTTATCTCAATTTTTGCATGCCCCATATTATTGGGGTTTCTTTTATCAGTTTAAAGACAGAACGAGTGTGCTTTCTTGTTAGCTTTAATGTAAGTTGCCATAGATGCAGTGAAACACACGTGTAGGGCACGGCGTGTCCGCGTGTATTTGACTCATGTGAAATGTTATAAAACAAAAATATATGATTATGATGTTAGCTGTTAGTCTCCACTAATAGGGAATAGAAGCTGAGCTATAAGAAAGGAATACACTAGATATGATGTCACTTAGCAGATACAATGTCTAAAGTGCATACAGATAGCTACTAATAACTCTTGATAAGAAAGTATATCAGTGTGGGTATATTTATATGATGGGATATTGGGACTAGTGAATATATATCACTCCTGCTGTCCAGATTGGCAATAACCAGACAATTATGATAAGAGTAGAGATGTCACATGGGCTGCTATAGATATTAATTTAATGCTGTATGTGTCATTTGTTACAAATGGATACATTTTCTATGAGTCAGCCTAGCAGCTGCATGTTCTAACAGAACACTATCCTCACACAGAATCTGCTAACCTTGAGATAACTAAATGACAGTGTGTAACAGTCTCTTTACTATAAGACTGTTACAAAGTAATATATATATTTGAAGTCAGTCTAGCAGCTGTGTGTTCCAGCAGTTTATAAGACAAAGAAAATCTCCTATTGTGGAATCTAGACACATGGGACTGCTGGCCTGTGTCATACTATTTCTATGTAATACCAGTAACATGTATATAACTGTTACATAATTGTTACAAATGGATAAATCTTTGAGTCAGCCTAGCAGCTGCATGTCCTAACAGGACACCATAAATCCTTTACAGTGTAACAAATTGATTGGTAACACTTAAAGGCTGGAGAGCAGTTATATGCCTTACTAGCATACTCAATATACCACATTATTACACCAGTTACCACGATTATTGACAGCGCATTTGATATATTATATTACCCTCACACTGAGTCTGTTTACCTTTAGATAACTAAGTGACCGAATATGTAACAGTTTCTCTATCATAAGACTGTTACAAAGTGAGATAGATATATTTGGAAGTCAGTCAAACAGCTGTGTGTTTCAGCGGTTTATAAGAAAATTCCTCATTGTGGAATCTGGACCACTAAGGGTTATTATATATATAGCACATGGAATTGCCACATCTCCCTATATGATAATTTCATTACACTGTAACATAATAAGAATTAACTCTTTAACAGTGTAAATAGAGAGTAATGAATCTCTGACACATGGAATATATTATTTCTTAGATGAATTGGATAAACCATTATGACAGACACTTTGCTTCCTAATAAGAATTGAGGTGGCTATACCTCTAAGGAAAGCATTATTGCCTACGCCTAGATCAGATTAAATAAGATCTGGCTGAATATATGAAGGAAGGTTGCTATTTATATGAGAATTGGAATTGCTATATTCCTTAAGGCAACCCCACCGATTGATATATGTTGTCAATTAAGTATATCTGAACGGCTATATCTGGACCAGATTTAATAAGATCTGGCTGATTATATGAAGGAGGGCTGCTATTTATATTGGAATTGCCATATTCCTTAAGGCAACCGCACCTGTTGGTATATCTCGCCAATTAACTATATCTAAACAGCTAAATTAAAGCTATTCATCATTTTTTTAGTTTGGATATTAATAAATATGATCTTTCCATGATGCATAGAGATTTCCCTATCAAGTGATTCCTTATCCGATATAGAAAGCTATCCCCCTGTGGTATTGAATTTAGGAATATAGTCTTAGGGGACACAGAGAAATAAGTGATCCCCATCTACCTAAGCACCCCACAAATTGGAGGTTAGCTTACCGGTTATACTCAATCACCCCCACAAATTCGCCAATGGGGATGGCTTCCCGGGAGGTAACCCCTATTGAGTGAAGGGAGTATATAGGATACGACCCAGTGGTACCTGACGACATAGATACTAACAGCTATTTAATAACATTACGCTAGAAAGTGATTATTAGCAACATATATATCTATATAAACAACCCCGCCAGGGTTGTGCCTTCAAAAATAATCACACACGGACACGCTTTTTAAACCTTTTTTTCACATCTCTTTATTCTTCTTATGCACATGTATGTTAGTTCTGTGATTTTAACCTTTATGTTTCACTGCAGTTTGGGATAATAATATTAATATTTATCCAATTTTAATACATACTTAATAAAGGTTATATTTTATGATTCATTCATTCTGTCCAGTGCGTCAACAGTGCAGATTTCTTCTTGTTTTTTCTCCCAAATTCTATAACAATGACAGTAAATGTTGTTTCTTTTCAAACAGAACTTTCTTGACCATGCTACTTGCTTGAAAGATCTGGGAGCACATGGAAAACAGTACAAACCATGCAGTATCACAAGAGCCTTTATTTGATCTTTCATGAAGATAGAGCAGAATTGAGGACACGTCAACAATTTCTGCCGAAGGTGGTTCATCTTTCCACATGGTGCCTTTGGCCACTGACACCTTCGTTGAGTCAAAGTCTCTGGCTGTGGTCAGAACTTTGAAAATTTATGTCACCAGAACGGTTCAGATTAGGAAAACAGAGGCTCTGTTTGTCCTGTATGCTCCCAACAGGATTGGGTGTCCTGCTTCCATGTAGACCATTATGCGCTGGATCTGTGGTAAGATTCAGCATGCTCATTCCATGGCAGGATTGCCGTTACTGAATTAGGTGAAGACCCATTCTACTAGAAAGGTGGGTTCATCCTGGGCAGCTGGTCGGGAAGTCTCGGCATTGCAACTTTGCCGAGCAGCTATTTAGTAAACACTTTTGCTAAGTTTTACAAGTTTGATACCTTGGCTGATGATAACCTCAAGTTGGGTCATTCGGTGCTGCAGAGTCGTACGCACTCTCCCACCCGTTCAAGAGCTTTGGTATAACCCCATGGTTCTTAATGTGACCCCAGCATCCTCTAGGTCGTATGAGAAAATAGGATTTTAATACCTACCGGTAAATCCTTTTCTCTTAGTCCGTAGAGGATGCTGGGCACCCGTCCCAGTCCATACTGTGTCTGCAGTTATTACTTGTGGTTATACACATGTTATGTTATGGTTCTGGTCAGCTTTTTGCTGCAATTGTTCATGCCGTTGGCTTGTGTTCTGTTGAATGCCACGTTCTGCGGCATGCTTAAGGTGTGAGCTGGTAAGATGCTCACCTTAGTTTAACAATAAATCCTTTCCTCGAAATGTCCGTCTCCCTGGGCACAGTTCCTATAACTGGAGTCTGGAGGAGGGGCATAGAGGGAGGAGCCAGTTCACACCCTTTGAAAGTCTTAAAGTGCCCATGTCTCTTGCGGATCCCGTCTATACCCCATGGTTCTTAATGTGACCCCAGCATCCTCTACGGACTAAGAGAAAAGGATGCCCTTGCGCACTATCCTGACTTCTCCTCCCGTCTGCTTACTTTGTGCCTTCCAACGCACAATGCGAACTACAGGTGGTGCTGCAGGGCCCACACCCTTTTACTTGCCTTACAGAACAGCTCTGGAGCTGTTACAGTGCCCAGCTGCTGCAAGAAATCAGCTTGAATGCTTCAGGGGATGGGGCATGGCCAACATGAGCCCCACACCAAAGGAGGGTGGGGGTGTTTAATGCGAACTAGGGGTCATCCAAGCACCGCAAAAGGCCGCCATGCCCTGCATGCCCCTTTTCTCTTTTCATATGCAGATGAGGGTTCCAGCCAACTTTGGCCCACATCTTGGATGACATCACCGTATGCAAATCCGTCTTCTGCAGACCTTCCCCCAGGAATGCTTGTACTAGTTGTTGCATATGGTTTGATATTTGATGGTGCTTCAATATTAGGCAGCCTTCCACCCTCCCATGTTCATCTGAACAGATGTGGTCTCCCTGCAGTTGTTGTCCCCAGACGAGAGTTCCCTTGTGCGTCCTCAGTTGAATCTCCTTAACTTGACGGGGGAGGGGCTGCCCGAGCAGCCACCCTCCCCAGCCCTATCCCAACTCATACTTATTTTGCATATGAGATCTCTTGATCATGAAGATTGTTCTCACAGGGTGAGGTTCATCCATTATATTTTAAAATAGGAAGGTACAAATTACATATTTGAATTGCATCTATGTGCTGGATTCAAATGTCCCCCCCCCCCCCCCTTCCTTTCTCAATTGTGCCCGTCAGCAGCTATTCTAAGGTTGCTGCCAATGGGTGTGACACATTAATTTCTTCTGTGGGGTACACTGGACTCCACAAGGATTCACATTGGGGTGTAGAGTAGGATCTTGATCTGAGGCACCAACCGGCTCAAAGCTTTTGACTGTTCCCAAGATGCTCAGCGCATCCTCCTCTATAACCCCGCTTCCATGAACAGGGAGCTCAGTTTGTAGTTGGTGCCTTCAGTAGCAGGCCACTTAACAGGGGCCTGCCTCAGGCAGCCTATTCTTAGCTATAAATTTTGACAAGAAAAGAAGAACTTGTTTTATGAGAATCTACAAGGGCTGCAGCAGGCTAGGTCTAATAGACATCTTTACTGCAGCTTCATCACTCCCAGCGGCGCTGTATACTCCCGTGCCCTGGTTGCTGGGTCACTGCAGCGGAGGCTCCAGTTTCTTCCTAAGGTCAGTCACACACACACCGCCCTTCCGGATCATGAGGCCGCTGATGAAGGGGAGCGTGGCCGTAGGGGGTGGACCGTGTGCGCACTGGCGTGGACACTGATTACTGGGCAGCCGCTCCACTAGCCACCAGGTACAGTTAAGGAGCACAGGTCTGGGAGTTTTACTCCTATATTAACCCAATTTTGTACTGCCCGCAGCGCATTGTGATAGGTAATAGGGCCTGATTCAGGTTGGAAGGCAATCACAATAAGCGATCCAACTGCAAAAATTGCTAACAGCATACGCATGTGCCTGCATTTTCTGCGGCACCCCGCAGAGAATGCGATCGCCTCTGCCTGTCAATCGGGGCGGGGGGGGGAGAGGGGGGTCAGCAACACTCCATTTCCAAGTCAGGGATGGAGCGGTGCGGGGGCAAGGCTTCAAAATGGGGTCTGCAACGGAGGAGACACAGGGGGCGTGGTCACAGCGGCTGTATGACATCACATTCAGCCGCTGTGATCACAAAAATGGTGGCGGCTTCCTGCGCGCACATACAGTTTGCACCAGCAGGAGGCTACACCATTTTTTATGATCACGCTGAACTGCAGTGCGACTGCAATTACAGCATGGTCAAGAATGGAGGCGTCATGCTGGGTGGCCATGCCCTGTCACTGTGCAGGAGCCAGCACCGCACACACACTAGTCCCCGGGTGCAGCCCCCAACCCCCGGGACACCCGGAGCAACAAAATGTAGATTCAGGCCACCAGGCCACGCCCCTACCTATGAAACCATGCCTCCTTTTTACCATTGCGCTGCTTATCTGCGCGCACTGCATTACAATCTCCTTCGCCACCTCTCTGGGTGTCACCAGTGATAGTGACACCTCTGCCATGCTTGTAGCAGCTGGTCCTAAGATCTACGCCTCAAGCCCTGAGTGTTTGCCCTTGTGACTTGTTGATCATCATAGCGAAGCAGATGCTTACAGAAAACTGCAGGGGCTTAGATTGAAAATAAAAAAATTGATGGGTATAAGGTAGAGAGGAGCGGGTTCGGTTCTCCGAGAACCGAATTCCCGACGAACTCCATGTGGTTTACACTGGTCCGAGGCAGGCTCGGTTGTTCCCGCCTGACTCGGAAAACCTGAACAAGGGAAAATGTCATCATCCCGCTGTCGGATTCTCTCGAGATTCGGATTCCATATAAAGAGCTGCGCGTTGCCGCCATTTTTACTCGTGCATTGAAGAGAGAGCGGAGAGGACGTGGCTATGTTCTCTCAGTGGAAATCTCAATATCAGTGCTCAGTATCAGTGGTTACTTATTGCTGCTCAGTAATACTAGTAGTGTGTCTCTCCTGCTCAGTGTCAGTTCTCAGTAGTATCCTCATCAGTGCTCAGTATCACTGCTCATTGTCTTGTGCTGCATTGTGGTGCTCAGCATACTACAGTACATTACTAATAGTCCAGTGCTGCATCTTGCTGCTCAGTGTCAGTTCTAGTATCCTCATCAGTGCTCACTATCACTGCTCATTACATTGTGGTGTTCTGTATACTACAGTAACATAGTAATATAGTAACATATAGTAACATAGTTTTTGAGGTTGAATAGAGGCAAATTGCCCATCGTGTTCAACCTGTTTTAAGTTGTGATGATTCTACATACTTGCTGAATAATGTTTTATGACTAGTTAGCTACTATAACTCATGTTACCCCCGGATTAACCATGTTGATATTTTAAGTATTATAACCTTGGATAGCTTTTTCATTCAGAAATGTATCCATTCCTTTTTTAAATCCAATTACAGAGTCCGCCATTACCACCTTCCCTGGCAGGGAATTCCACATCCTGATTGCCCTAACAGTGAACATCATAGTATCTCACCTGGCAGGTAAGTAGGAGTTGGGCTAGAGCTGTGGAGGATTGCTGCTCGGGCACCCCCTGTCAAGTGAAGGAGATCCAACTGAGGCAGCACAAGGGAACTCTCGAAAGAAGAACAAGGCTAGAGGAAGATCTGAGACAAAGAAATCTGACTTTTACCAGAGCTGACCAGAGGAAAGCACAAACGCAGTCCCCCACTACCACAAATAATGCAGTCGAGTTTCCCACATTTGGGGAAATCACAGGGGTCAGCATACCCAGAGTGCAATGAATGAACCTCACCCTGGGAGAACAATCTTCATGACCATGGTATCTCCTATGCAAAATAAGTATGATTTGGGATAGGGCTGGGGAGGGCCGCTGCTCAGGCACATCTCTGTCAAGTAAAGGAGATTCAACTGAGGCAACACAAGGGAACTCTCATCTGGGGACAACAACTGCAGGGAGAACACATATTTTCAGATGAACATGGGAGGGCAGAAGGCTGCCTAACACTGAAGCACCCCCAAACAACAAACCAAATGCAACTACTAGTGCAAGCATTCCTTGGGGAAGGCCTGCAGCAGATGGATTTGCATATGGTGATGTCATCCAAGCAGTGGGTCAAAGTTGGCTTCAACCCTCGTCTGCATATGAAAATAAAAAAGGGGTGTGCAGGGCATGGCGGCCTTTTGCGGCGCTTGGATGACCCCTAGTTTGCATTAAACACCTCCACCTTCCTTCGGTGTGGGGCTCATGTTGGCTATGCCCCAGCCCCTGAAGCATTCAAGCTGATTTCTTGCTGCAGCTGGGCACTGTAACAGCTCCAGAGCTGCTCTGTAAAGCAAGTAAAAGGGTGTGGGCCCTGCAGCACTACCTGTAGTTTGCATTGTGCGTTGGAAGGCACAAAGTAAGCAGACGGGAGAAGTCAGGATAGTGCACAAGGGCATAGAAGGGAGCGGCTCAAGAAAAGAGAAGTGGAAACAGACAGCAAACTAGGCTGGAGAGAGACCTGAGACAAAGAGATCTGAATTATACGAGAGCCGACCAGAGGAAACACAAATTATGTAATCAAGTGTCCCACATTTGGGGAAATCGTAGGAGCAGCACACCCAGAGTGCATTGGGTGAGCCTTGCCCTGGGAGAAGCACCTTCCTGATCATAGTATCTCACCTGGCAGGTAAGTAGGAGTTGGGCTAGAGCTGGGGAGGGTCGCTGTTCGGGCACCCCCCTGTCAAGTGAAGGAGATCCAACTGAGGCAGCACAAGGAAACTCTCGAAAAAAGAACAAGGCTAGAGGAAGATCTGAGACAAAGAAATCTGACTTTTACCAGAGCTGACCAGAGGAAAGCACAAACACAGTCCCCCACTACCACAAATAATGCAGTCGAGTTTCCCACATTTGGGGAAATGACAGGGGTCAGCATACCCAGAATGCAATGAATGAACCTCACCCTGGGAGAACAATCTTCATGACAATGGTATCTCCTATGCAAAATAAGTATGATTTGGGATAGGGCTGGGGAGGGCCGCTGCTCAGGCACATCCCTGTCAAGTAAAGGAGATTCAACTGAGGCAGCACAAGGGAACTCTCATCTGGGGACAACAACTGCAGGGAGAACACATATTTTCAGATGAACATGGGAGAGCAGAAGGCTGCCTAATACTGAAGCACCCCCAAACAACAAACCAAATGCAACAACTAGTACAAGCATTCCTGGGAAAAGGTCTGCAGAAGACGGATTTGCATACGGTGATGTCATCCAAGCAGTGGGCCAAAGTTGGCTGGAACCCTCATCTGCATATGAAAAGAGAAAAGGGGTATGCAGGGCATGGCGGCCTTTTGCGGCGCTTGGATGACCCTTAGTTCGCATTAAACACCTCCACCCTCCGTCGGTGTGGGGCTCATGTTGGCTATGCCCCAGCCCCTGAAGCATTCAAGCTGATTTCTTGCAGCAGCTGGGCACTGTAACAGCTCCAGAGCTGCTCTGTAAGGCAAGTAAAAGGGTGTTGGCCCTGCAGCACTACCTGTAGTTTGCATTGTGCGTTGGAAGGCACAAAGTAAGCAGACAGGAGAAGTCAGGAGAGTGCACAAGGGCAAGGGCAGGGGCTCAAGAAAAGAGAAGTGGAAACAGACAGCAAACTAGGCTGGAGAGAGACCTGAGACAAAGAGATCTGAATTATACGAGTAGCCGACCAGAGGAAACACAAATTATGTAGTCAAGTGTCCCACATTTGGGGAAATCGTAGGAGCAGCACACCCAGAGTGCAATGGGTGAGCCTTGCCCTGGGAGAAGCACCTTCCTGATCATAGTATCTCACCTGGCAGGTAAGTAGGAGTTGGGCTAGAGCTGGGGAGGGTCGCTGCTCGGGCACCCCCCTGTCAAGTGAAGGAAATCCAACTGAGGCAGCACAAGGAAACTCTCAAAAAAAGAACAAGGCTAGAGGAAGATCTGAGACAAAGAAATCTGACTTTTACCAGAGCTGACCAGAGGAAAGCACAAACACAGTCCCCCACTACCACAAATAATGCAGTCGAGTTTCCCACATTTGGGGAAATCACAGGGGTCAGCATACCCAGAATGCAATGAATGAACCTCACCCTGGAAGAACAATCTTCATGACCATGGTATCTCCTATGCAAAATAAGTATGATTTGGGATAGGGCTGGGGAGGGCCGCTGCTCAGGCACATCTCTGTCAAGTAAAGGAGATTCAACTGAGGCAGCACAAGAGAACTCTCATCTGGGGACAACAACTGCAGGGAGAACACATATTTTCAGATGAACATGGGAGAGCAGAAGGCTGCCTAATACTGAAGCACCCCAAACAACAAACCAAATGCAACAACTAGTACAAGCATTCCTGGGGGAAGGTCTGCAGAAGACGTATTTGCATACGGTGATGTCATCCAAGCAGTGGGCCAAAGTTGGCTTCAACCCTCGTCTGCATATGAAAAGAGAAAAGGGGCATGCAGGGCATGGCGGCCTTTTGCGGCGCTTGGCTGACCCCTAGTTTGCATTAAACACCTCCACCCTCCGTCGGTGTGGGGCTCATGTTGGCTATGCCCCAGCCCCTGAAGCATTCAAGCTGATTTCTTGCTGCAGCTGGGCACTGTAACAGCTCCAGAGCTGCTCTGTAAGGCAAGTAAAAGGGTGTGGGCCCTGCAGCACTACCTGTAGTTTGCATTGTGCGTTGGAAGGCACAAAGTAAGCAGACAGGAGAAGTCTGGAGAGTGCACAAGGGCATAGAAGGCAGCGGCTCAAGAAAAGAGAAGTGGAAACAGACAGCAAACTAGGCTGGAGAGAGACCTGAGACAAAGAGATCTGAATTATACGAGAGCCGACCAGGGGAAACACAAATTATGCAGTCAAGTTTCCCACAGGAGTATATAGGATACGACCCAGTGGTACCTGACGACATAGATACTAACAGCTATTTAATAACATTACGCTAGAAAGTGATTATTAGCAACATATATATCTATATAAACAACCCCGCCAGGGTTGTGCCTTCAAAAATAATCACACACGGACACGCTTTTTAAACCTTTTTTTCACATCTCTTTATTCTTCTTATGCACATGTATGTTAGTTCTGTGATTTTAACCTTTATGTTTCACTGCAGTTTGGGATAATAATATTAATATTTATCCAATTTTAATACATACTTAATAAAGGTTATATTTTATGATTCATTCATTCTGTCCAGTGCGTCAACAGTGCAGATTTCTTCTTGTTTTTTCTCCCAAATTCTATAACAATGACAGTAAATGTTGTTTCTTTTCAAACAGAACTTTCTTGACCATGCTTCTTGCTTGAAAGATCTGGGAGCACATGGAAAACAGTACAAACCATGCAGTATCACAAGAGCCTTTATTTGATATTTCATGAAGATAGAGCAGAATTGAGGACACGTCAACTATTTCTGCCGAAGGTGGTTCATCTTTCCACATGGTGCCTTTGGCCACTGACACCTTCGTTGAGTCAAAGTCTCTGGCTGTGGTCAGAACTTTGAAAATTTATGTCACCAGAACGGTTCAGATTAGGAAAACAGAGGCTCTGTTTGTCCTGTATGCTCCCAACAGGATTGGGTGTCCTGCTTCCATGTAGACAATTATGCGCTGGATCTGTGGTAAGATTCAGCATGCTCATTCCACGGCAGGATTGCCGTTACTGAATTAGGTGAAGACCCATTCTACTAGAAAGGTGGGTTCATCCTGGGCAGCTGGTCGGGGAGTCTCGGCATTGCAACTTTGCCGAGCAGCTATTTAGTAAACACTTTTGCTAAGTTTTACAAGTTTTAGAGTAAAGGAGATTCAACTGAGGCAGCACAAGGGAACTCTCATCTGGGGACAACAACTGCAGTGAGAACACATATTTTCAGATGAACATGGGAGGGCAGAAGGCTGCCTAATACTGAAGCACCCCCAAACAACAAACCAAATGCAACAACTAGTACAAGCATTCCTGGGGGAAGGTCTGCAGAAGACGGATATGCATATAGTGATGTCATCCAAGCAGTGGGCCAAAGTTGGCTGGAACCCTCATCTGCATATGAAAAGAGAAAAGGGGTATGCAGGGCATGGCGGCCTTTTGCGGCGCTTGGATGACCCTTAGTTCGCATTAAACACCCCCACCCTCCTTCGGTGTGGGGCTCATGTTGGCCATGCCCCAGCCCCTGAAGCATTCAAGCTGATTTCTTGCAGCAGCTTGGCACTGTAACAGCTCCAGAGCTGCTCTGTAAGGCAAGTAAAAGGGTGTGGGCCCTGCAGCACTACCTGTAGTTTGCATTGTGCATTGGAAGGCACAAAGTAAGCAGACAGGAGGAGAAGTCAGGATAGTCCACAAGGGTATAGAAGGGAGGGGCTCAAGAAAAAAGAAGTGGAAACAGACAGCAAACTAGGCTGGAGAGAGACCTGAGACAAAGAGATCTGAATTATATGAGAGCCGACCAGGGGAAACACAAATTATGCAGTCAAGTTTCCCACATTTGGGGAAATCGCAGGGGCAGCACACCCAGGTGAGATACTATAATCAGGAAGGTGCTTCTCCCAGGGCAAGGCTCACCCATTGCACACTGGGTGTGCTGCTCCTACGATTTCCCCAAATGTGGGACACTTGACTGCATAATTTGTGTTTCCTCTGGTCGGCTCTCGTATAATTCAGATCTCTTTGTCTCAGGTCTCTCTCCAGCCTAGTTTGCTCTCTGTTTCCACTTCTTTTTTCTTGAGCCCCTCCCTTCTATACCCTTGTGCACTATCCTGACTTCTCCTCCCGTCTGCTTACTTTGTGCCTTCCAATGCACAATGCAAACTACAGGTAGTGCTGCAGGGCCCACACCCTTTTACTTGCCTTACAGAGCAGGTCTGGAGCTGTTACAGTGCCCAGCTGCTGCAAGAAATCAGCTTGAATGCTTCATGGGATGGGGCATGGCCAACATGAGCCCCACACCAAAGGAGGGTGGGGGTGTTTAATGCGATCTAGGGGTCATCCAAGCACCGCAAAAGGCCGCCATGCCCTGCACGCCCCTTTTCTCTTTTCATATGCAGATGAGGGTTGAAGCCAACTTTGACCCACTGCTTGGATAACATCACCATATGCAAATCCATCTGCTGCAGGCCTTCCCCCAGGAATGCTTGCACTAGTTGTTGCATTTGGTTTGTTGTTTGGGGGTGCTTCAGTATTAGGCAGCCTTCTGCCCTCCCATGTTCATCTGAAAATATGTGTTCTCCCTGCAGTTGTTGTCCCCATATGAGAGTTCCCTTGTGCTGCCTCAGTTGAATCTCCTTTACTTGACAGAGATGTGCCTGAGCAGCGGCCCTCCCCAGCCCTATCCCAAATCATACTTATTTTGCATAGGAGACACCATGGTCATGAAAATTGTTCACCCAGGGTGAGGTTCATTCATTGCATTCTGGGTATGCTGACCCCTGTGATTTACCCAAATGTGGGAAACTCGCCTGCATTATTTGTGGTAGTTGGGGACTGTGTTTGTGTTTTCCGCTGGTCAGCTCTGGTAAAAGTCAGATTTCTTTGTCTCAGATCTTCCTCTAGCCTTGTTCTTCTTTCGAGAGTTCCATTGTGCTGCCTCAGTTGGATCTCCTTCACTTGACAGGGGGGTGCCCGAGCAGCGACCCTCCCCAGCTCTAGCCCAACTCCTACTTACCTGCCAGGTGAGATACTATGATCTTGAAGGTGCTTCTCCCAGGGCAAGGCTCAACCATTGCACTCTGGGTGTGCTGCCCCTGCGATTTCCCCAAATATGGGAAACTTGACTGCATAATTTGTGTTTCCCCTGGTCGGCTCTCGTATAATTCAGATCTCTTTGTCTCAGGTCTCTCTCCAGCCTAGTTTGCTGTCTGTTTCCACTTCTCTTTTCTTGAGCCGCTCCCTTCTATGCCCTTGCGCACTATCCTGACTTCTCCCGTCTGCTTACTTTGTGCCTTCCAACGCACAATGCGAACTACAGGTAGTGCTGCAGGGCCCACACCCTTTTATTTGCCTTACAGAGCAGCTCTGGAGCTGTTACAGTGCCCAGCTGCTGCAAGAAATCAGCTTGAATGCTTCAGGGGCTGGGGCATAGCCAACATGAGCCCCACACCGAAGGAGGGTGGAGGTGTTTAATGCGAACTAGGGGTCATCCAAGCGCCGCAAAAGGCCGCCATGCCCTGCATAACCCTTTTCTCTTTTCATATGCAGATGAGGGTTCCAGCCAACTTTGGCCCACTGCTTGGATGACATCACCGTATGCAAATTCGTCTCCTGCAGACCTTCCCCCAGGAATGCTTGTACTAGTTATTGCATATGGTTTGATATTTGATGGTGCTTCAGTATTAGGCAGCCTTCCGCCCTCCCATGTTCATCTGAAAAAATGTGGTCTCCCTGCAGTTGTTGTCCCCAGACGAGAGTTCCCTTGTGCTTCCTCAGTTGAATCTCCTTAACTTGACGGGGGAGGGGCTTGCCCGAGCAGCCACCCTCCCCAGCCCTATCCCAACTCATACTTATTTTGCATATGAGATCTCTATATCATGAAGATTGTTATCACAGGGTGAAGTTCATCCATTATATTTTAAAATAGGAAGGTTCAAATTACATATTTGAATTGCATCTATGTGCTGGATTCAAATGTCCCCCCCCCTTCCTTTCTCAATTGTGCCCGTCAGCAGCTATTCTAAGGTTGCTGCCAATGGGTGTGACACATTAATTTCTTCTGTGGGGTACACTGGACTCCACAAGGATTCACATTGGGGTGTAGAGTAGGATCTTGATCTGAGGCACCAACCGGCTCAAAGCTTTTGACTGTTCCCAAGATGCTCAGCGCATTCTCCTCTATAACCCCGCTTCCATGAACAGGGAGCTCAGTTTGTAGTTGGTGCCTTCAGTAGCAGGCCACTTAACAGGGGCCTGCCTCAGGCAGCCTATTCTTAGCTATTAATTTTGACAAGAAAATAAGAACTTTTTTTATGAGAATCTACAAGGGCTGCAGCAGGCTAGGTCTAATAGACATCTTTACTGCAGCTTCATCACTCCCAGCGGCGCTGTATACTCCCGTGCCCTGGTTGCTGGGTCACTGCAGCGGAGGCTCCGGTTTCTTCCTAAGGTCAGTCACACACGCACCGCCCTTCCGGATCACGAGGCCGCTGATGAAGGGGAGCGTGGCCGTAGGGGGTGGACCGTGTGCGCACTGGCGTGGACACTGATTACTGGGCAGCCGCTCCACGAGCCACCAGGTACAGTTAAGGAGCACAGGTCTGGGGTTTTTTCTCCCATATTAAACCAATTTTGTACTGCCCGCAGCGCATTGTGATAGGTAATAGGGCCTGATTCAGGTTGGATTGCAATCACAGTAAGCGATCCAACTGCAAAAATTGCTAAGAGCATACGCATGTGCCTGCATTTTCTGCGGCACCCCGCAGAGAATGCGATCGCCTCTGCCTGTCAATCGGGGCAGGGGGGGAGAGGGGGGTCAGCAACACTCCATTTCCAAGTCAGGGATGGAGCGGTGCGGGGGCAAGGCTTCAAAATGGGGTCTGCAACGGAGGAGACACAGGGGGCGTGGTCACAGCGGCTGTATGACATCACATTCAGCCGCTGTGATCACAAAAATGGTGGCGGCTTCCTGCGCGCACATACAGTCTGCACCAGCAGGAGGCTACACCATTTTTTATGATCACGCTGAACTGCAGTGCAACTGCAATTACAGATTGGTCAAGAAGGGAGGCGTCATGCTGGGTGGCCATGTCCTGTCACTGTGCAGGAGCCAGCACCGCTCACACACTAGTCCCCGGGTGCAGCCCCCAACCCCCGGGACACCCGGAGCAACAAAATGTAGATTCAGGCCACCAGGCCACGCCCCTACCTATGAAACCATGCCTCCTTTTTACCATTGCGCTGCTTATCTGCGCGCACTGCATTACAATCTCCTTCGCCACCTCTCTGGGTGTCACCAGTGATAGTGACACCTCTGCCATGCTTGTAGCAGCTGGTCCTAAGATCTACGCCTCAAGCCCTGAGTGTTTGCCCTTGTGACTTGTTGATCATCATAGCGAAGCAGATGCTTACAGAAAACTGCAGGGGCTTAGATTGAAAATAAAAAAATATATGGGTATAAGGTAGAGAGGAGCGGGTTCGGTTCTCCGAGAACCGAATTCCCCACGAACTCCACGTGGTTTACACTGGTCCGAGGCAGGCTCAGTTGTTCCCGCCTGACTCGGAAAACCTGAACAAGGGAAAATGTCATCATCCCGCTGTCGGATTCTCGCGAGATTCGGATTTCATATAAAGAGCTGCGCGTTGCCGCCATTTTTACTCGTGCATTGAAGAGGGAGCGGAGAGGACGTGGCTATGTTCTCTCAGTGGAAATCTCAATATCAGTGCTCAGTATCAGTGGTTACTTATTGCTGCTCAGTAATACTAGTAGTGTGTCTCTCCTGCTCAGTGTCAGTTCTCAGTAGTATCCTCATCAGTGCTCAGTATCACTGCTCATTGTCTTGTGCTGCATTGTGGTGCTCAGCATACTACAGTACATTACTAATAGTCCAGTGCTGCATCTTGCTGCTCAGTGTCAGTTCTAGTATCCTCATCAGTGCTCACTATCACTGCTCATTACATTGTGGTGTTCTGTATACTACAGTAACATAGTAATATAGTAACATATAGTAATATAGTTTTTGAGGTTGAAAAGAGGCAAATTGCCCATCGTGTTCAACCTGTTTTAAGTTGTGATGATTCTACATACTTGCTGAATAATGTTTTATGACTAGTTAACTACTACAACTCATGTTACCCCCGGATTAACCATGTTGATATTTTAAGTATTATAACCTTGGATAGCTTTTTCATTCAGAAATGTATCCATTCCTTTTTTAAATCCAATTACAGAGTCCGCCATTACCACCTTCCCTGGCAGGGAATTCCACATCCTGATTGCCCTAACAGTGAAGATCATAGTATCTCACCTGGCAGGTAAGTAGGAGTTGGGCTAGAGCTGTGGAGGATTGCTGCTTGGGCACCCCCTGTCAAGTGAAGGAGATCCAACTGAGGCAGCACAAGGGAACTCTCGAAAGAAGAACAAGGCTAGAGGAAGATCTGAGACAAAGAAATCTGACTTTTACCAGAGCTGACCAGAGGAAAGCACAAACACAGTCCCCCACTACCACAAATAATGCAGTCGAGTTTCCCACATTTGGGGAAATCACAGGGGTCAGCATACCCAGAATGCAATGAATGAACCTCACCCTGGGAGAAAAATCCTCATGACCAAGGTATCTCCTATGCAAAATAAGTATGATTTGGGATAGGGCTGGGGAGGGCCGCTGCTCAGGCACATCTCTGTCAAGTAAAGGAGATTCAACTGAGGCAGCACAAGGGAACTCTCATCTGGGGACAACAACTGCAGGGAGAACACATATTTTCAGATGAACATGGGAGGGCAGAAGGCTGCCTAAAACTGAAGCACCCCCAAACAACGAACCAAATGCAACTACTAGTGCAAGCATTCCTGTGGGAAGGCCTGCAGCAGATGGATTTGCATATGGTGATGTCATCCAAGCAGTGGGTCAAAGTTGGCTTCAACCCTCGTCTGCATATGAAAAGAAAAAAGGGGTGTGCAGGGCATGGCGGCCTTTTGCGGCGCTTGGATGACCCCTAGTTCACATTAAACACCTCCACCCTCCTTCGGTGTGGGGCTCATGTTGGCTATGCCCCAGCCCCTGAAGCATTCAAGCTGATTTCTTGCAGCAGCTGGGCACTGTAACAGCTCCAGAGCTGCTCTGTAAAGCAAGTAAAAGGGTGTGGGCCCTGCAGCACTACCTGTAGTTTGCATTGTGCGTTGGAAGGCACAAAGTAAGCAGATGGGAGAAGTCAGGATAGTGCACAAGGGTATAGAAGGGAGGGGCTCAAGAAAAAAGAAGTGGAAACAGACAGCAAACTAGGCTGGAGAGAGACCTGAGACAAAGAGATCTGAATTATATGAGAGCCGACCAGGGGAAACACAAATTATGCAGTCAAGTTTCCCACATTTGGGGAAATCGCAGGGGCAGCACAGCCAGAGTGCAATGGGTGAGCCTTGCCCTGGGAGAAGCATCTTCATGATCATAGTATCTCACCTGGCAGGTAAGTAGGAGTTGGGCTAGAGCTGGGGAGGGTCGCTGCTCGGGCACCCCCCTGTCAAGTGAAGGAGATCCAACTGAGGCAGCACAAGGGAACTCTCGAAAGAAGAACAAGGCTAGAGGAAGATCTGAGACAAAGAAATCTGACTTTTACCAGAGCTGACCAGAGGAAAGCACAAACACAGTCCCCCACTACCACAAATAATGCAGTTGAGTTTCCCACATTTGGGGAAATCACAGGGGTCAGCATACCCAGAATGCAATGAATGAACCTAACCCTGGGAGAACAATCTTCATGACCATGGTATCTCCTATGCAAAATAAGTATGATTTGGGATAGGGCTGGGGAGGGCCGCTGCTCAGGCACATCTCTGTCAAGTAAAGGAGATTCAACTGAGGCAGCACAAGGGAACTCTCATCTGGGGACAACAACTGCAGGGAGAACACATATTTTCAGATGAACATGGGAGGGCAGAAGGCTGCCTAATACTGAAGCACCCCCAAACAACAAACCAAATGCAACAACTAGTGCAAGCATTCCTGGGGGAAGGCCTGCAGCAGATGGATTTGAATATGGTGATGTCATCCAAGCAGTGGGTCAAAGTTGGCTTCAACCCTCGTCTGCATATGAAAAGAATAAAGGGGTGTGCAGGGCATGGCGGCCTTTTGCGGCGCTTGGATGACCCCTAGTTCGCATTAAACACCTCCACCCTCCTTCGGTGTGGGGCTCATGTTGGCTATGCCCCAGCCCCTGAAGCATTCAAGCTGATTTCTTGCAGCAGCTGGGCACTGTAACAGCTCCAGAGCTGCTCTATAAAGCAAGTAAAAGGGTGTGGGCCCTGCAGCACTACCTGTAGTTTGTATTGTGCGTTGGAAGGCACAAAGTAAGCAGACGGGAGAAGTCAGGATAGTGCACAAGGGTATAGAAGGGAGGGGCTCAAGAAAAAAGAAGTGGAAACAGACAGCAAACTAGGCTGGAGAGAGACCTGAGACAAAGAGATCTGAATTATATGAGAGCCGACCAGGGGAAACACAAATTATGCAGTCAAGTTTCCCACATTTGGGGAAATCGCAGGGGCAGCACACCCAGAGTGCAATGGGTGAGCCTTGCCCTGGGAGAAGCATCTTCATGATCATAGTATCTCACCTGGCAGGTAAGTAGGAGTTGGGCTAGAGCTGGGGAGGGTCGCTGCTCGGGCACCCCCCTGTCAAGTGAAGGAGATCCAACTGAGGCAGCACAAGGGAACTCTCGAAAGAAGAACAAGGCTAGAGGAAGATCTGAGACAAAGAAATCTGACTTTTACCAGAGCTGACCAGAGGAAAGCACAAACACAGTCCCCCACTACCACAAATAATGCAGTTGAGTTTCCCACATTTGGGGAAATCACAGGGGTCAGCATACCCAGAATGCAATGAATTAACCTAACCCTGGGAGAACAATCTTCATGACCATGGTATCTCCTATGCAAAATAAGTATGATTTGGGATAGGGCTGGGGAGGGCCGCTGCTCAGGCACATCTCTGTCAAGTAAAGGAGATTCAACTGAGGCAGCACAAGGGAACTCTCATCTGGGGACAACAACTGCAGGGAGAACACATATTTTCAGATGAACATGGGAGGGCAGAAGGCTGCCTAATACTGAAGCACCCCCAAACAACAAACCAAATGCAACAACTAGTGCAAGCATTCCTGGGGGAAGGCCTGCCGCAGATGGATTTGCATATGGTGATGTCATCCAAGCAGTGGGTCAAAGTTGGTTCAAACACCTTTGCAAAGTTCTATAAGTTTGATACCCTGGCTGAGGAGGACCTCCTGTTTGCTCAATCGGTGCTGCAAAGTCATCCGCACTCTCCTGCCCGTTTGGGAGCTTTGGTATAATCCCCATGGTCCTTACGGAGTCCCCAGCATCCTCTAGGACGTAAGAGAAAATAAGATTTTAAACCTACCGGTAAATCTTTTTCTCGTAGTCCGTAGAGGATGCTGGGTGCCCGTCCCAAGTGCGGTCTACTTCTGCAAGACTTGTATATAGTTATTGCTTACATAAGGGTTATATGTTAGTTTTCATCGGTCTTGGACTGATGCTATGTTGTTTTCATACTGTTAACTGGGTAGTATATCACAAGTTATACGGTGTGATTGGTGTGGCTGGTATGAATCTTGACCTTGGATTAACAAAAATCCTTTCCTTGTACTGTCCGTCTCCTCTGGGCACAGTTTCTCTAACTGAGGTATGGAGGAGGGGCATAGAGGGAGGAGCCAGTGCACACCCAGATCTAAAGTCTTTCTTAAAGTGCCCATGTCTGCTGCGGAGCCCGTCTATCCCCCATGGTCCTTACGGAGTCCCCATCATCCTCTACGGACTACGAGAAAAAAAAATTACCGGTAGGTTTAAAATGTTATTTTTTTCTCTGCAACCCACTGCTAAATTGTGCTTCCTAGCTGTTTTTTATAAAATCACTTAATTAAATCTAACTCTGATTACGTCAGAGAAGGCCAGGTACCCTACACCATAAGAGGGGGTTTGAAATTTTGACTTGTCTACTTAAAGATCACCAAAATCTGATGACAAGGTCAATTACATCCCTGGGTGGGATTGAACCACCAACCTTTTGGTTAATAGCCCATGTAAGTGCAAGAAATCCTGAAGCACTCACTCATCATGGGAAAGTACCAATGTGTTTCTTACAAAAATTCTCCAGATTATTGACTTTTTAAAGTTTTTCTAGGAAACGTTCTAGATGAATGCTTATTAGCCTTTGTCAGTATTGACTTTCGCAAGGTGTCTCTGTGGCGCAATCGGTTAGCATGTTTGGCTATTAACCAAAAGGTTGGTGGTTCAATCCCACCCAGGGATGTAATTGACCTTGTAATCAGATTTTGGTGATCTTTAAGTAGACAAGTCAAAATTTCAAAAACCCCCCTTATGGTGTAGGGTACCTGGCCTTCTCTGATGTAATCAGAGTTAGATTTGATTAAGTGATTTTATAAAAAAACAGCTAGGAAGCACAATTTAGCAGTGAGTTGCAGAGAAAAAAAATTATGCTGGCAGAAAAGTCCAATTGAGTGATTAAACAGCTCTTCATTTTCTGATTTTATGTTTATGCTAACAAATTTGCTCTCTGAAAAGTGTCCACAAAGCCAAGTCTCTGATTAACACCTTTGTAGGAATGGTTTTTCACCTATTACTGAATTAAACTTGCTTCATTGGAAAGGCATCAAAGATGCATCCTCATTTCAATGTCTACTGAAATAATACAGGTTGACACCAGGAAACGTCACTGCATCCTTGCTGCTTCCTCATGGGGAAGTCTGTTTAATGTGAAAACAAGGTGATATCTAATCAGCACACAGGTAAGGAATTAAGAAAATCTTTCTTTATGGGTGAAGATGTTTCTCACAAATTGTTGTCCCAATGCATCATTGAAATTCAAGATGGAAGATGATTTTCATATATCACTTGTACATTTTGCATTGCTCTTCTGGTGACAATGTAGTTTGTTTTTGTCAATTACCATTTCAGTAATAGGGTAAAGAAAATTAAGTGGATTTTTTAAAGAAAACAATGCTGTCAATATACTATTAAAACAAATTAAAATGATAAAAGTTATTGTACTTTAAGTAAAAATAAAAGTGCCAAAATATCAATCCCAGTTTTTGATTACTTTAATTATAAAAAAAAAAATGCACATAGCAGAGGATAGTTTCGATCAATCGACCTCTGGGTTATGGGCCCAGCATGCTTCCATTGCACTACTCTGCTGCTCATGGAAGTGTCAGAGATCCTGAAGACTAAATTGATTAAAGGCCTTAAAGTACTGGACTATAAGGAAAGACTTACTAGGCTGAATATTTATACACTAGAAAAGAGGTGCCTAAGAGGAGATATTATTAATATCTTCAAATATGTAAAGATACATAACAAAGAGTTATCAGAGGAATTATTTATTAAAAGAACACGTGGTCACTCGCTGCGACTGGAGGAAAGTTCAGAACGCAATGGAGGAAAGGTTTCTTCACTGTTAGGGCAATCAGGATGTGGAATTCCCTGCCAGGGAAGGTGGTAATGGCGGACTCTGTAATTGGATTTAAAAAAGGAATGGATACATTTCTGAATGAAAAAGCTATCCAAGGTTATAATACTTAAAATATCAACATGGTTAATCCGGGGGTAACATGAGTTATAGTAGCTAACTAGTCATAAAACATTATTCAGCAAGTATGTAGAATCATCACAACTTAAAACAGGTTGAACACGATGGGCAATTTGCCTCTATTCAACCTCAAAAACTATGTTACTATATTACTATGTTATTGTAGTATACAGAACACCACAATGCAATGAGCAGTGATAGTGAGCACTGATGAGGATACTAGAACTGACACTGAGCAGCAAGATGCAGCACTGGACTATTAGTAATGTACTGTATTATGCTGAGCAACACAATGCAGCACAAGACAATGAACAGTGATACTGAGCACTGATGAGGATACTACTGAGAACTGACACTGAGCAGGAGAGACACACTACTAGTATTACTGAGCAGCAATAAGTAACCACTGATACTGAGCACTGATATTGAGATTTCCACTGAGAGAACATAGCCACGTCCTCTCCGCTCTCTCTTCAATGCACGAGTAAAAATGGCAGCAACGCGCAGCTCTTTATATGGAATCCGAATCTCGCGAGAATCCGACAGCGGGATGATGACATTTTCCCTTGTTCAGGTTTTCCGAGTCAGGCGGGAACAACCGAGCCTGCCTCGGACCAGTGTAAACCACGTGGAGTTCGTGGGGAATTCGGTTCTCGGAGAACCGAACCCGCTCCTCTCTACCTTATACCCTATCAATTTTTTTATTTTCAATCTAAGCCCCTGCAGTTTTCTGTAAGCATCTGCTTCGCTATGATGATCAACAAGTCACAAGGGCAAACACTCAGGGTTTGAGGCGTAGATCTTAGGACCAGCTGCTACAAGCATGGCAGAGGTGTCACTATCACTGGTGACACCCAGAGAGGTGGCGAGGGAGATTGTAATGCAGTGCGCGCAGATAAGCAGTGCAATGGTAAAAAGGAGGCATGGTTTCATAGGTAGGGGCGTGGCCTGGTGGCCTGAATCTACATTTTGTTGCTCCGGGTGTCCCGGGGGTTGGGGGCTGCACCCGGGGACTAGTGTGTGAGCGGTGCTGGCTCCTGCAAAGTGACAGGGCATGGCCACCCAGCATGACGCCTCCCTTCTTGACCATGCTGTAATTGCAGTCGCACTGCAGTTCAGCGTGATCATAAAAAATGGTGTAGGCTCCTGCTGGTGCAGACTGTATGTGCGCGCAGGAAGCCGCCACCATTTTTGTGATCACAGCGGCTGAATGTGATGTCATACAGTCGCTGTGACCACGCCCCCTGTGTCTCCTCCGTTGCAGACCCCATTTTGAAGCCTTGCCCCCGCACCGCTCCATCCCTGACTTGGAAATGGAGTGTTGCTGACCCACCTCTCCCCCCCTTCCCCGCCCCGATTGACAGGCAGAGGCGATCACATTCTCTGCGGGGTGCCGCAGAAAATGCAGGCACATGCGTATGCTCTTAGCAATTTTTGCAGTTGGATCGCTTATTGTGATTGCAATCCAACCTGAATCAGGCCCTATTACCTATCACAATGCGCTGCGGGCAGTACAAAATTGGGTTAATATAGGAGAAAAACCCCCAGACCTGTGCTCCTTAACTGTACCTGGTGGCTAGTGGAGCGGCTGCCCAGTAATCAGTGTCCACCGCAGTGCGCACACGGCCCACCCCCTACGGCCTCGCTCCCCTTCAGCAGCGGCCTCGTGATCCGGAAGGGTGGTGTGTGTGTGACTGACCTTAGGATGAAACCGGAGCCTCCGCTGCAGTGACCCAGCAACCAGGGCATGGGAGTATACAGCGCCGCTGGGAGTGATGAAGCTGCAGTAAAGATGTCTATTAGACCTAGCCTGCTGCAGCCCTTGTAGATTCTCATAAAACAAGTTCTTCTTTTCTTGTCAAAATTAATAGCTAAGAATAGGCTGCCTGAGGCAGGCCCCTGTTAATTGGCCTGCTACTGAAGGCACCAACTACAAACTGAGCTCCCTGTTCATGGAAGCGGGGTTATAGAGGAGAATGCACTGAGCTTCTTGGGAACAGTCAAAAGCTTTGAGCCGGTTGGTGCCTCAGATCAAGATCCTACTCTACACCCCAATGTGAATCCTTGTGGAGTCCAGTGTACCCCACAGAAGAAATTAATGTGTCACACCCATTGGCAGCAACCTTAGAATAGCTGCTGACGGGCACAATTGAGAAAGGAAGGGGGGGGGACATTTGAATCCAGCACATAGATGCAATTCAAATATGTAATTCGTACCTTCCTATTTTAAAATATAATGGATGAACCTCACCCTGTGAGAACAATCTTCATGATCAAGAGATCTCATATGCAAAATAAATATGAGTTGGGATAGGGCTGGGGAGGGCTGCTCGGGCAGCACCTCCCCCGTCAAGTTAAGGAGATTCAACTGAGGAAGCACAAGGGAACTCTCGTCTGGGGACAACAACTGCAGGGAGACCACATCTTTTCAGATGAACATGGGAGGGCGGAAGGCTGCCTAATACTGAAGCACCATATGCAACAACTAGTACAAGCATTCCTGGGGGAAGGTCTGCAGCAGACGGATTTGCATACGGTGATGTTATCCAAGCAGTGGGCCAAAGTTGACTGGAACCCTCATCTGCATATGAAAAGAGAAAAGGGGCATGCAGGGCATGGCGGCCTTTTGCAGTGCTTGGATGACCCCTAGTTCACATTAAACACCCCCACCCTCCTTTGGTGTGGGGCTCATGTTGGCCATGCCCCATCCCCTGAAGCATTCAAGCTGATTTCTTGCAGCAGCTGGGCACTGTAACAGCTCCAGAGCTGTTCTGTAAGGCAAGTAAAAGGGTGTGGGCCCTGCAGCACCACCTGTAGTTCGCATTGTGCGTTGGAAGGCACAAAGTAAGCAGACGGGAGGAGAAGTCAGGATAGTGCGCAAGGGCATTATTTTCTCTTAGTCCGTAGAGGATGCTGGGGTCACATTAAGAACCATGGGGTATAGACGGGATCCGCAAGAGACATGGGCACTTTAAGACTTTCAAAGGGTGTGAACTGGCTCCTCCCTCTATGCCCCTCCTCCAGACTCCAGTTATAGGAACTGTGCCCAGGGAGACGGACATTTCGAGGAAAGGATTTATTGTTAAACTAAGGTGAGCATCTTACCAGCTCACACCTTAAACATGCCGCAGAACGTGGCATTCAACAGAACACAAGCCAACGGCATGAACAATTGCAGCAAAAAGCTGACCAGAACCATAACACAACATGTGTATAACCACAAGTAATAACTGCAGACACAGTATGGACTGGGACGGGTGCCCAGCATCCTCTACAGACTAAGAGAAAAGGATTTACCGGTAGGTATTAAAATCCTATTTTCTCATACGACCTAGAGGATGCTGGGGTCACATTAAGAACCATGGGGTTATACCAAAGCTCTTGAACGGGTGGGAGAGTGCGTACGACTCTGCAGCACCGAATGACCCAACTTAAGGTTATCATCAGCCAAGGTATCAAACTTGTAAAACTTAGCAAAAGTGTTTACTAAATAGCTGCTCGGCAAAGTTGCAATGCCGAGACTCCCCGACCAGCTGCCAAGGATGAACCCACCTTTCTAGTAGAATGGGTCTTCACCTACTTCAGTAACGGCAATCCTGCCGTGGAACGAGCATGCTGAATCTTACCACAGATCCAGCGCATAATGGTCTGCATGGAAGCAGGACACCAAATCCTGTTGGGAGCATACAGGACAAACAGAGCCTCTGTTTTCCTAATCTGAACCGTTCTGGTGACATACATTTTCAAAGTTCTGACCACAGCCAGAGACTTTGACTCAACGAAGGTGTCAGTGGCCAAAGGCACCATGTGGAAAGATGAACCACCTTCGGCAGAAATTGTTGACGTGTCCTCAATTCTGCTCTATCTTCATGAAAGATCAAATAAAGGCTCTTGTGATACTGCATGGTTTGTACTGTTTTCCATGTGCTCCCAGACCTTTAAGCAAGTAGCATGGTCAAGAAAGTTCTGTTTGAAAAGAAACAACATTTACTGTCATTGTTATGCAAATAAACTTACATTAAAGCTAACAAGAAAGCACACTCGTTCTGTCTTTAAACTGATAAAAGAAACCCCAATAATATGGGGCATGCAAAAATTGAGATAAAACTCAGTTTTGCTCCTCTCCACGGAAATCTTTAATAAAAGGCGAAATATTTGTTAGTTCTGAAGAGAAACCAGAGCATGACCAAGATGCCACCTGTCGCCTGAGTGCCATGCCAGCAGTTCTCATTCAGCTGAAAGTGAGCACCCAATTTGAATGAAAGAAAGCAGATTTCTCACCAGGCTTCCCCTTGCTATAAACATGGTTTGTACTCTTTTCTATGTGCTCCCAGATCTTTCAAGCAATTAGTATAGTCAAGAAAGTTCTGTTTGAAAAGAAACAAACATTTACTGTCATTTCTATGCAAATGAGCTTACATTAAAGCACACTCGTTCTATCTTTAAACCGATAAAAGAAACCCCAATAAGACGGAGCATGCAAAAATTGAGATAAAACTCAGTTTTGCTCCTCTCCACGGAAATCTTTAGTAAAAGGCGAAAGATCTGTTCGTTTTGAAGAGAAACCAGAGCATGACCAAGATTCCACCTGTCGCCTGAGTGCCATGCCAGCAATCCTCATTCAGCTCAAAGTGAGCACCCAATTTGAAAGAAAGAAAGCAGATTTCTCACCAGGCTTCCCCTTGCTATAAACATGGTTTGTACTCTTTTCCATGTGCTCCCAGATCTTTCAAGCAATTAGTGTGGTCAAGAAAGTTCTGTTTGAAAAGAAACAAACATTTACTGTCATTTCTATGCAAATGAGCTTACATTAAAGCACACTCGTTCTATCTTTAAACCGATAAAATAAAATCCCAATAAGATGGGGCATGCAAAAATTGAGATAAAACTCAGTTTTGCTCCTCTCCACGGAAATCTTTAGTAAAAGGCGAAAGATTTGTTCGTTCTGAAGAGAAACCAGAACATGACCAAGATTCCACCTGTCGCCTGAGTGCCATGCCAGCAGTCCTCATTCAGCTCAAAGTGAGCACCCAATTTGAAAGAAAGAAAGCAGATTTCTCACCAGGCTTCCCCTTGCTATAAACATGGTTTGTACTCTTTTCCATGTGCTCCCAGATCTTTCAAGCATTTAGTATAGTCAAGAAAGTTCTGTTTGAAAAGAAACAAACATTTACTGTCATTTCTATGCAAATGAGCTTACATTAAAGCACACTCGTTCTATCTTTAAACCGATAAAAGAAACCCCAATAAGACGGAGCATGCAAAAATTGAGATAAAACTCAGTTTTGCTCCTCTCCACGGAAATCTTTAGTAAAAGGCGAAAGATCTGTTCGTTTTGAAGAGAAACCAGAGTATGACTAAGATTCCACCTGTCGCCTGAGTGCCATGCCAGCAGTCCTCATTCAGCGCAAAGTGAGCACCCAATTTGAAAGAAAGAAAGCAGATTTCTCACCAGGCTTCCCCTTGCTATAAGCATGGTTTGTACTCTTTTCCATGTGCTCCCAGATCTTTCAAGCAATTAGAATGGTCAAGAAAGTTCTGCTTGAAAAGAAACAGACATTTATAGTCATTGTTATGCAAATAAACTTACATTAAAGCTAACAAGAAACTGATAAAAGAAACCCCAATAATATGGGGCATGCAAAAATTGAGATAAAACTCAGTTTTGCTCCTCTCCACAGAAATCTTTAATAAAAGGCGAAAGATTTGTTCGTTCTGAAGAGAAACCAGAGCATGACCAAGATTCCACCTGTCGCCTAAATGCTGTGCCAGCAGTCCTCATTCAGATCAAAGTGAGCGCCCAACTTGAAAGTAAGCAGATTTCTCACCTGGCTTCTCCTTGCTATAAGCATGGTTTGTACTGTATTCCATGTGCTCCCAGATCTTTCAAGCAAGTAGCATGGTCAAGAAAGTTCTGTTTGAAAAGAAACAAACATTTACTGTCATTTCTATGCAAATGAGCTTACATTAAAGCACACTCATTCTATCTTTTAACCGATAAAAGAAACCCCAAAAAGATGGGGCATGCAAAAATTGAGATAAAACTCGGTTTTGCTCCTCTCCACGGAAATCTTTAATAAAAGGCGAAAGATTTGTTCGTTCTGAAGAGAAACCAGAGCATGACCAAGATTTTTATCTGAAAATATGTGTTCTCCCTGCAGTTGTTGTCCCCAGATGAGAGTTCCCTTGTGCTGCCTCAGTTGAATCTCCTTTACTTGACAGAGATGTGCCTGAGCAGCGGCCCTCCCCAGCCCTATCCCAAATCATACTTATTTTGCATAGGAGATACCATGGTCATGAAGATTGTTCTCCCAGGGTGAGGTTCATTCATTGCATTCTGGGTATGCTGACCCCTGTGATTTTCCCAAATGTGGGAAACTCGCTTTTATACCCTTGTGCACTATCCTGACTTCTCCTCCTGTCTGCTTACTTTGTGCCTTCCAATGCACAATGCAAACTACAGGTAGTGCTGCAGGGCCCACACCCTTTTACTTGCCTTACAGAGCAGCTCTGGAGCTGATACAGTGCCAAGCTGCTGCAAGAAATCAGCTTGAATGCTTCAGGGGATGGGGCATGGCCAACATGAGCCCCACACCGAAGGAGGGTGGGGGTGTTTAATGCGAACTAAGGGTCATCCAAGCGCCGCAAAAGGCCGCCATGCCCTGCATACCCCTTTTCTCTTTTCATATGCAGATGAGGGTTCCAGCCAACTTTGGCCCACTGCTTGGATGACATCACCGTATGCAAATCCGTCTTCTGCAGAACTTCCCCCAGGAATGCTTGCACTAGTTGTTGCATTTGGTTTGTTGTTTGGGGGTGCTTCAGTATTAGGCAGCCTTCTGCCCTCCCATGTTCATCTGAAAATATGTGTTCTCCCTGCAGTTGTTGTCCCCAGATGAGAGTTCCCTTGTGCTGCCTCAGTTGAATCTCCTTTACTTGACAGAGATGTGCATGAGCAGCGGCCCTCCCCAGCCCTATCCCAAATCATACTTATTTTGCATAGGAGATACCATGGTCATGAAGATTGTTCTCCCAGGGTGAGGTTCATTCATTGCATTTTGGGTATGCTGACCCCTGTGATTTACCCAAATGTGGGAAACTCGACTGCATTATTTGTGGTAGTGGGGGACTGTGTTTGTGCTTTCCTCTGGTCAGCTCTGTTAAAACTCAGATTTCTTTGTCTCAGATTTTCCTCTAGCCTTGTTCTTCTTTCGAGAGTTCCCTTGTGCTGCCTCAGGTGGATCTCCTTCACTTGACAGGGGGGTGCCCGAGCAGCGACCCTCCCCAGCTCTAGCCCAACTCCTACTTACCTGCCAGGTGAGATACTATGATCAGGAAGGTGCTTCTCCCAGGGCAAGGCTCACCCATTGCACTCTGGGTGTGCTGCTCCTACGATTTCCCCAAATGTGGGACACTTGACTGCATAATTTGTGTTTCCTCTGGTCGGCTCTCGTATAATTCAGATCTCTTTGTCTCAGGTCTTTCTCCAGCCTAGTTTGCTGTCTGTTTCCACTTCTTTTATCTTGAGCCCCTCCCTTCTATACCCTTGTGCACTATCCTGACTTCTCCTCCCGTCTGCTTACTTTGTGCCTTCCAATGCACAATGCAAACTACAGGTAGTGCTGCAGGGCCCACACAATCTTTTACTTGCCTTAAAGAGCAGCTCTGGAGCTGTTACAGTGCCCAGCTGCTGCAAGAAATCAGCTTGAATGCTTCAGGGGATGGGGCATGGCCAACATGAGCCCCACACCAAAGGTGGGTGGGGGTGTTTAATGCGAACTAGGGGTAATCCAAGCACCGCAAAAGGCCGCCATGCCCTGCACGCCCCTTTTCTCTTTTCATATGCAGATGAGGGTTGAAGCCAACTTTGACCCACTGCTTGGATGACATCACCATATGCAAATCCATCTGCTGCAGGCCTTGCCCCAGGAATGCTTGCACTAGTTGTTGCATTTGGTTTGTTGTTTGGGGGTGCTTCAGTATTAGGCAGCCTTCTGCCCTCCCATGTTCATCTGAAAATATGTGTTCTCCCTGCAGTTGTTGTCCCCAGATGAGAGTTCCCTTGTGCTGCCTCAGTTGAATCTCCTTTACTTGACAGAGATGTGCCTGAGCAGCGGCCCTCCCAGCCCTATCCCAAATCATACTTATTTTGCATAGGAGACACCATGGTCATGAAGATTGTTCACCCAGGGTGAGGTTCATTCATTACATTCTGGGTATGCTGACCCCTGTGATTTCCCCAAATGTGGGAAACTCGCCTGCATTTTTTGTGGTAGTGGGGGACTGTGTTTGTGTTTTCCTCTGGTCAGCTCTGGTAAAAGTCAGATTTCTTTGTCTCATATATTCCTCTAGCCTTGTTCTTCTTTCGAGAGTTCCCTTGTGCTGCCTCAGTTGGATCTCCTTCACTTGACAGGGGGGTGCCCGAGCAGTGACCCTCCCCAGCTCTAGCCCAACTCCTACTTACCTGCCAGGTGAGATACTATGATCATGAAGGTGCTTCTCCCAGGGCAAGGCTCACCCATTGCACTCTGGGTGTGCTGCTCCTGTGATTTCCCCAAATGTGGGAAACTTGATTGCATAATTTGTGTTTCCCCTGGTCGGCTCTCGTATAATTCAGATCTCTTTGTCTCAGGTCTCTCTCCAGCCTAGTTTGCTGTCTGTTTCCACTTCTCTTTTCTGGAGCCACTCCCTTCTATGCCCTTGCGCACTATCCTGACTTCTCCCGTCTGCTTACTTTGTGCCTTCCAACGCACAATGCGAACTACAGGTAGTGCTGCAGGGCCCACACCCTTTTAGTTGCCTTACAGAGCAGCTCTGGAGCTGTTACAGTGCCCAGCTGCTGCAAGAAATCAGCTTGAATGCTTCAGGGGCTGGGGCATAGCCAACATGAGCCCCACACCAAAGGAGGGTGGGGGTGTTTAATGCGAACTAGGGGTCATCCAAGCACCGCAAAAGGCCGCCATGCCCTGCATGCCCCTTTTCTCTTTTCATATGCAGATGAGGGTTCCAGCCAACTTTGGCCCACTGCTTGGATGACATCACCGTATGCAAATCCGTCTGCTGCAGACCTTCCCCCAGGAATGCTTGTACTAGTTGTTGCATATGGTTTGATATTTGATGGTGCTTCAGTATTAGGCAGCCTTCCGCCCTCCCATGTTCATCTGAAAAGATGTGGTCTCCCTGCAGTTGTTGTCCCCAGACGAGAGTTCCCTTGTGCTTCCTCAGTTGAATCTCCTTAACTTGATGGGGGAGGGGCTGCCCGAGCAGCCACCCTCCCCAGCCCTATCCCAACTCATACTTATTTTGCATATGAGATCTCTTGATCATGAAGATTGTTCTCACAGGGTGAAGTTCATCCATTATATTTTAAAATAGGAAGGTACAAATTACATATTTGAATTGCATCTATGTGCTGGATTCAAATGTCCCCCCCCCCTTCCTTTCTCAATTGTGCCCATCAGCAGCTATTCTAAGGTTGATGCCAATGGGTGTGACACATTAATTTCTTCTGTGGGGTACACAGGACTCCACAAGGATTCACATTGGGGTGTAGAGTAGGATCTTGATCTGAGGCACCAACCGACTCAAAGCTTTTGACTGTTCCCAAGATGCTCAGCGCATCCTCCTCTATAACCCCGCTTCCATGAACAGGGAGCTCAGTTTGTAGTTGGTGCCTTCAGTAGCAGGCCACTTAACAGGGGCCTGCCTCAGGAAGCCAATTCTTAGCTATTCATTTTGACAAGAAAAGAAGAACTTGTTTTATGAGAATCTACAAGGGCTGCAGCAGGCTAGGTCTAATAGACATCTTTACTGCAGCTTCATCACTCCCAGCGGCACTGTATACTCCCGTGCCCTGGTTGCTGGGTCACTGCAGCGGAGGCTCCGGATTCTTCCTAAGGTCAGTCACACACACACCGCCCTTCCGGATCACGAGGCCGCTGATGAAGGGGAGCGTGGCCGTAGGGGGTGGACCGTGTGCGCACTGGCGTGGACACTGATTACTGGGCAGCCGCTCCACTAGCCACCAGGTACAGTTAAGGAGCACAGGTCTGGGGGGTTTTCTCCTATATTAAACCAATTTTGTACTGCCCGCAGCGCATTGTGATAGGTAATAGGGCCTGATTCAGGTTGGATTGCAATCACAATAAGTGATCCAACTGCAAAAATTGCTAAGAGCATACGCATGTGCCTGCATTTTCTGCAGCACCCCACAGAGAATGCGATCGCCTCTGCCTGTCAATCGGGGCAGGGGGGGAGAGGGGGGTCAGCAACACTCCATTTCCAAGTCAGGGATGGAGCGGTGCGGGGGCAAGGCTTCAAAATGGGGTCTGCAATGGAGGAGACACAGGGGGCGTGGTCACAGCAGCTGTATGACATCACATTCAGCCGCTGTGATCACAAAAATGGTGGCGGCTTCCTGCGCGCACATACAGTCTGCACCAGCAGGAGGCTACACCATTTTTTATGATCACGCTGAACTGCAGTGCGACTGCAATTACAGCATGGTCAAGAAGGGAGGCGTCATGCTGGGTGGCCATAAGAGATGAGCGGGTTCGGTTCCTCGGAATCCGAACCCGCCCGAGCTTCACCCTTTTTTGCTCGGGTCCGAGCAGACTCGGATCCTCTCGCCTTGCTCGGTTAACCCGAGCGCGCCCGAACGTCATCATCCCGCTGTCGGATTCTCACGAGACTTGGATTCTATATAAGGAGCCGCGCGTCGCCGCCATTTTCACACGTGCATTGAGATTGATAGGGAGAGGACGTGGCTGGCGTCCTCTCCGTTTAGATTAGAAGATAGAGACGAGTGACATTTGATTTACTACTAATTTGGGGAGCAGTTGAACTTGTCAGGAGTACTCAGTAGTGCAGAGTTTTGCTGATAGTGACCACCAGTTTTATTATTTATAATCCGTTCTCTGCCTGAAAAAAAACGATACACATACCATATCTGTGCTCAGCCTCAGTGTGCTGCATGATATATCATCTATGTATATCTGACTGTGCTGAGTGCTCACTGCTCACACAGCTTAATTGTGGGGGAGACTGGGGAGCAGTTATAGCAGGAGTACAGTGCACACTTTTGCTGCCAGTGTGACCACCAGTATATTGTCTGCCTGAAAAAGTTAAACACTCCTGTGGTGTTTTTTTTTTATTCTATAAATGCATTCTGCTGACAGTGTCCAGCAGGTCCGTCATACATATATTATATAAATATTTACCTGCAGTAGTGTTATATATTTTTTTTCATCTTTATCATCTCTATATTAGCAGACGCAGTACGGTAGTCCACGGCTGTGGCTATCTCTGTGTCGTCAGTGCTCGTCCATAATTGTATACCTACCTACCTGTGGTGGTTTTTTTTTTTCTATCTTCTTCATACTAGTAGTTTAGGAGTCTACTGACAGTGTCCACCAGGTCCATCATTATATTATATACCTACAGTAGTAATATATTTATTATATTATCTATACTAGCAGACGCAGTACGGTAGTCCACGGCTGTGGCTATCTCTGTGTCGTCAGTGCTCGTCCATAATTGTATACCTACCTACCTGTGGTGGGGTTTTTTTTTATCTTCTTCATACTAGCAGTTTAGCAGTCTGCTGACAGTGTCCACCAGGTCCGTCATTATATTATATACCTACAGTAGTAATATATTTATTATATTATCTATACTAGCAGATGCAGTACGGTAGTCCACGGCTGTACCTACCTCTGTGTCGTCAGTGCTCGTCCATAATTGTATACCTACCTGTGGTGGGGTTTTTTTTTCTATCTTCTTCATACTAGTAGTTTAGGAGTCTGCTGACAGTGTCCACCAGGTCCGTCATTATATTATATACCTACAGTAGTAATATATTTAGTATATTATCTATACTAGCAGACGCAGTACGGTAGTCCACGGCTGTACCTACCTCTGTGTCGTCACTCGTCCATAATTGTATACCTAACTGTGGTGGTTTTTTTTTTCTATCTTCTTCATACTAGTAGTTTAGCAGTCTGCTGACAGTGTCCACCAGGTCCGTCATTATATTATATATACCTACAGTAGTTATATATATTTTTTTTTATATCATTAATTATCATCTCTATACTAGCAGACGCAGTACGGTAGGCCACGGCTGTGGCTATCTCTGTGTCGTCAGTGCTCGTCCATAATTGTATACCTACCTACCTGTGGTGGAAGTTTTTTTCTATCTTCTTCATACTAGTAGTTTAGCAGTCTGCTGACAGTGTCCACCAGGTCCGTCATTATATTATATATACCTACAGTAGTTATATATATATTTTTTTTTATATCATTAATTATCATCTCTATACTAGCAGACGCAGTACGGTAGTCCACGGCTGTAGCTACCTCTGTGTCGTCAGTCACTCGTCATCCATAAGTATACTAGTATCCATCCATCTCCATTGTTTACCTGAGGTGCCTTTTAGTTGTGCCTATTAAAATATGGAGAACAAAAATGTTGAGGTTCCAAAAATAGGGAAAGATCAAGATCCACTTCCACCTCGTGCTGAAGCTGCTGCCACTAGTCATGGCCGAGACGATGAAATTCCATCAACGTCGTCTCCCAAGGCCGATGCCCAATGTCATAGTACAGAGCATGTAAAATCCAAAACACAAAAGATCAGTAAAAAAATGACTCAAAAATCTAAATAAAAATCGTCGGAGGAGAAGCGTAAACTTGCCAATATGCCATTTACCACACGGAGTGGCAAGGAACGGCTGAGGCCCTGGCCTATCTTCATGGCTAGTGGTTCAGCTTCACATGAGGATGGAAGCACTCAGCCTCTCGCTAGAAAAATGAAAAGACTTAAGCTGGCAAAAGCACAGCAAAGAACTGTGCGTTCTTCAAAATCACAAATCCACAAGGAGAGTCCAATTGTGTCGGTTGCGATGCCTGACCTTCCCAACACTGGACGTGAAGAGCATGCACCTTCCACCATTTGCACGCCCCCTGCAAGTGCTGGAAGGAGCACCCGCAGTCCAGTTCCTGATAGTCAGATTGAAGATGTCAGTGTTGAAGTACACCAGGATGAGGAGAATATGGGTGTTGCTGGCGCTGGGGAGGAAATTGACAAGGAGGATTCTGATGGTGAGGTGGTTTGTTTAAGTCAGGCACCCGGCGAGACACCTGTTGTCCGTGGGAGGAATATGGCCATTGACATGCCTGGTGAAAATACAAAAAAAATCAGCTCTTCGGTGTGGAAGTATTTCAACAGAAATGCGGACAACAGGTGTCAAGCCGTGTGTTGCCTTTGTCAAGCTGTAATAAGTAGGGGTAAGGACGTTAACCACCTCGGAACATCCTCCCTTATACGTCACCTGCAGCGCATTCATCATAAGTCAGTGACAAGTTCAAAAACTTTGGGCGACAGCGGAAGCAGTCCACTGACCAGTAAATCCCTTCCTCTTGTAACCAAGCTCACGCAAACCACCCCACCAACTCCCTCAGTGTCAATTTCCTCCTTCCCCAGGAATGCCAATAGTCCTGCAGGCCATGTCACTGGCAATTCTGACGAGTTCTCTCCTGCCTGGGATTCCTCCGATGCATCCTTGAGTGTAACGCCTACTGCTGCTGGCGCTGCTGTTGTTGCTGCTGGGAGTCGATGGTCATCCCAGAGGGGAAGTCGTAAGACCACTTTTACTACTTCCACCAAGCAATTGACTGTCCAACAGTCCTTTGCGAGGAAGATGAAATATCACAGCAGTCATCCTGCTGCAAAGCGGATAACTGAGGCCTTGGCATCCTGGGCAGTGAGAAACGTGGTTCCGGTATCCATCATTACTTCAGAGCCAACTATAGACTTGATTGAGGTACTGTGTCCCCGGTACCAAATACTATCTAGGTTCCATTTCTCTAGGCAGGCGATACCGAAAATGTACACAGACCTCAGAAAAAGACTCACCAGTGTCCTAAAAAATGCAGTTGTACCCAATGTCCACTTAACCACGGACATGTGGACAAGTGGAGCAGGGCAGACTCAGGACTATATGACTGTGACAGCCCACTGGGTAGATGTATTGACTCCCGCCGCAAGAACAGCAGCGGCGGCACCAGTAGCAGCATCTCGCAAACGCCAACTCTTTCCTAGGCAGGCTACGCTTTGTATCACCGCTTTCCAGAATACGCACACAGATGAAAACCTCTTACGGCAACTGAGGAAGATCATCACAGAATGGCTTACCCCAATTGGACTCTCCTGTGGATTTGTGGCATCGGACAACGCCAGCAATATTGTGCGTGCATTATATCTGGGCAAATTCCAGCACGTCCCATGTTTTGCACATACCTTGAATTTGGTGGTGCAGAATTATTTAAAAAACGACAGGGGCGTGCAAGAGATGCTGTCGGTGGCCACAAGAATTGCGGGACACTTTCGGCGTACAGGCACCACGTACAGAAGACTGGAGCAACACCAAAAACGCCTGAACCTGCCCTGCCATCATCTGAAGCAAGAAGTGGAAACGAGGTGGAATTCAACCCTCTATATGCTTCAGAGGATGGAGGAGCAGCAAAAGGCCATTCAAGCCTATACATCTGACCACGATATAGGAGGTGGAATGCACCTGTCTCAAGCGCAGTGGAGAATGATTTCAACGTTGTGCAAGGTTCTGCAACCTTTTGAACTTGCCACACGTGAAGTCAGTTCAGACACTGCCAGCCTGAGTCAGGTCATTCCCGTCATCAGGCTTTTGCAGAAGAAGCTGGAGACATTGAAGGAGGAGCTAAGACAGAGCGATTCCGCTAGGCATGTGGGACTTGTGGATGGAGCCCTTCATTCGCTTAACCAGGATTCACGGGTGGTCAATCTGTTGAAATCAGAGCACTACATTTTGGCCACCGTGCTCGATCCTAGATTTAAAACCTACGTTGTATCTCTCTTTCCGGCAGACACAAGTCTGCAGGGGTTCAAAGACCTGCTGGTGAGAAAATTATCAAGTCAAGCGGAACTTGATCGGTCAACAGCTCCTCCTTCACAGTCTCCCGCAATTGGGGGTGCGAGGAAAAGGCTCAGAATTCCGAGCCCACCCGCTGGCGGTGATGCAGGGCAGTCTGGAGCGACTGCTGATGCTGACATCTGGTCCGGACTGAAGGACCTGCCAACGATTACGGACATGTCGTCTACTGTCACTGCATATGATTCTCTCACCATTGAAAGAATGGTGGAGGATTATATGAGTGACCGCATCCAAGTAGGCACGTCAGACAGTCCGTACGTATACTGGCAGGAAAAAGAGGCAATTTGGAGGCCCTTGCACAAACTGGCTTTATTCTACCTAAGTTGCCCTCCCACAAGTGTGTACTCCGAAAGAGTGTTTAGTGCCGCCGCTCACCTTGTCAGCAATCGGCGTACGAGGTTACTTCCAGAAAATGTGGAGAAGATGATGTTCATTAAAATGAATTATAATCAATTGCTCCGTGGAGACATTGACCAGCAGCAATTGCCTCCACAAAGTATACAGGGAGCTGAGATGGTGGATTCCAGTGGGGACGAATTGATAATCTGTGAGGAGGGGGATGTACACGGTGATGAATCGGAGGATGATGATGAGGTGGACATCTTGCCTCTATAGAGCCAGTTTGTGCAAGGAGAGATTTATTGCTTCTTTTTTGGTGGGGGTCCAAACCAACCCGTCATTTCAGTCACAGTCGTGTGGCAGACCCTGTCACTGAAATGATGGGTTGGTTAAAGTGTGCATGTCCTGTTTATACAACATAAGGGTGGGTGGGAGGGCCCAAGGCAATTCCACCTTGCACCTCTTTTTTCTTTTATTTTTCTTTGCGTCATGTGCTGTTTGGGGAGTGTTTTTTGGAAGGGCCATCCTGCGTGACACTGCAGTGCCACTCCTAGATGGGCCAGGTGTTTGTGTCGGCCACTTGGGTCGCTGAGCTTAGTCACACAGCTACCTCATTGCGCCTCTTTTTTTCTTTGCGTCATGTGCTGTTTGGGGAGTGTTTTTTGGAAGGGCCATCCTGCGTGACACTGCAGTGACACTCCTAGATGGGCCAGGTGTTTGTGTCGTCCACTTGGGTCGCTGAGCTTAGTCACACAGCTACCTCATTGCGCCACTTTTTTTCTTTGCGTCATGTGCTGTTTGGGGAGTGTTTTTTGGAAGGGCCATCCTGCGTGACACTGCAGTGCCACTCCTAGATGGGCCAGGTGTTTGTGTCGGCCACTTGGGTCGCTGAGCTTAGTCACACAGCTACCTCATTGCGCCTCTTTTTTTCTTTGCGTCATGTGCTGTTTGGGGAGTGTTTTTGGAAGGGCCATCCTGCGTGACACTGCAGTGCCACTCCTAGATGGGCCAGGTGTTTGTGTCGGCCACTTGGGTCGCTGAGCTTAGTCACACAGCTACCTCATTGCGCCTCTTTTTTTCTTTGCGTCATGTGCTGTTTGGGGAGTGTTTTTTGGAAGGGCCATCCTGCGTGACACTGCAGTGCCACTCCTAGATGGGCCAGGTGTTTGTGTCGGCCACTTGGGTCGCTGAGCTTAGTCACACAGCTACCTCATTGCGCCTCTTTTTTTCTTTGCGTCATGTGCTGTTTGGGGAGTGTTTTTTGGAAGGGCCATCATGCGTGACACTGCAGTGCCACTCCTAGATGGGCCAGGTGTTTGTGTCGGCCACTTGGGTCACTGAGCTTAGTCATCCAGCGACCTCGGTGCAAATTTTAGGACTAAAAATAATATTGTGAGGTGTGAGGTGTTAAGAATAGACTGAAAATTAGTGGAAATTATGGTTATTGAGGTTAATAATACTTTGGGATCAAAATGACTCCCAAATTCTATGATTTAAGCTGTTTTTTAGGGTTTTTTGAAAAAAACACCCGAATCCAAAACACACCCGAATCCGACAAAAAAAATTCGGTGAGGTTTAGCCAAAATGCGTTCGAACCCAAAACACGGCCGCGGAACCGAACCCAAAACCAAAACACAAAACCCGAAAAATTTCCGGTGCACATCTCTAGTGGCCATGCCATGTCACTGTGCAGGAGCCAGCACCGCTCACACACTTGTCCCCGGTGCAGCCCCCAACCCCCGGGACACCCGGAGCAACAAAATGTAGATTCAGGCCACCAGGCCACGCCCCTACCTATGAAACCATGCCTCCTTTTTACCATTGCGCTGCTTATCTGCGCGCACTGCATTACAATCTCCCTCGCCACCTCTCTGGGTGTCACCAGTGATAGTGACACCTCTGCCATGCTTGTAGCAGCTGGTCCTAAGATCTACACCTCAAGCCCTGAGTGTTTGCCCTTGTGACTTGTTGATCATCATAGCAAAGCAGATGCTTACAGAAAACTGCAGGGGCTTAGATTGAAAATAAAAAAAATTGATGGGTATAAGGTAGAGAGGAGCGGGTTCGGTTCTCCGAGAACCGAATTCCCCACGAACCCCACGAACTCCTCCTCCGAGGCAGGCTCGGTTGTTCCCGCCTGACTCGGAAAACCTGAACAAGGGAAAATGTCATCATCCCGCTGTCGGATTCTCGCGAGATTCGGATTTCATATAAAGAGTGCAAGCATTCCTGGGGGAAGGCCTGCAGCAGATGGATTTGCATATGGTGATGTCATCCAAGCAGTGGGTCAAAGTTGGCTTCAGAAACAAACAGGAATGCTTGCACTAGTTGTTGCATTTGGTTTGTTGTTTGGGGGTGCTTCAGTATTAGGCAGCCTTCTGCCCTCCCATGTTCATCTGAAAATATGTGTTCTCCCTGCAGTTGTTGTCCCCAGATGAGAGTTCCCTTCTGCTGCCTCAGTTGAATCTCCTTTACTTGACAGAGATGTGCCTGAGCAGCGGCCCTCCCCAGCCCTATCCCAAATCATACTTATTTTGCATATGAGATACCATGGTCATGAAGATTATTCTCCCAGGGTGAGGTTCATTCATTGCATTCTGGGTATGCTGACCCCTGTGATTTCCCCAAATGTGGGTAACTCGACTGCATTATTTGTGGTAGTGGGGGACTGTGTTTGTGTTTTCCTCTGGTCAGCTCTGGTAAAAGTCAGATTTCTTTGTTTCAGATCTTCCTCTAGCCTTGTTCTTCTTTCGAGAGTTCCCTTGTGCTGCCTCAGTTGGATCTCCTTCACTTGACAGGGGGGTGCCCGAGCAGCGACCCTCCCCAGCTCAAGCCCAACTCCTACTTACCTGCCAGGTGAGATACTATGATCATGAAGGTGCTTCTTCCAGGGCAAGGCTCACCCATTGCACTCTGGGTGTGCTGCCCCTGCGATTTCCCCAAATGTGGGAAACTTGACTGCATAATTTGTGTTTCCCCTGGTCGGCTCTCGTATAATTCAGATCTCTTTGTCTCAGGTCTCTCTCCAGCCTAGTTTGCTGTCTGTTTCCACTTCTTTTTTCTTGAGCCCCTCCCTTTTATACCCTTGTGCACTATCCTGACTTCTCCTCCTGTCTGCTTACTTTGTGCCTTCCAATGCACAATGCAAACTACACACCCTTTTACTTGCCTTACAGAGCAGCTCTGGAGCTGTTACAGTGCCAAGCTGCTGTAAGAAATCAGCTTGAATGCTTCAGGGGCTGGGGCATTGTCAACATGAGCCCCACACCGAAGGAGGGTGGGGGTGTTTAATGCGAACTAAGGGTCATCCAAGCGCCGCAAAAGGCCGCCATGCCCTGCATACCCCTTTTCTCTTTTCATATGCAGATGAGGGATCCAGCCAACTTTGGCCCACTGCTTGGATGACATCACCGTATGCAAATCCGTCTTCTGCAGAACTTCCCCCAGGAATGCTTGTACTAGTTGTTGCATTTGGTTTGTTGTTTGGGGGTGCTTCAGTATTAGGCAGCCTTCTGCCCTCCCATGTTCATCTGAAAATATGTGTTCTCCCTGCAGTTGTTGTCCCCAGATGAGAGTTCCCTTGTGCTGCCTCAGTTGAATCTCCTTTACTTGACAGAGATGTGCCTGAGCAGCGGCCCTCCCCAGCCCTATCCCAAATCATACTTATTTTGCATAGGCGATACCATGGTCATGAAGATTGTTCTCCCAGGGTGAGGTTCATTCATTGCATTCTGGGTATGCTGACCCCTGTGATTTCCCCAAATGTGGGAAACTCGACTGCATTATTTGTGGTAGTGGGGGACTGTGTTTGTGCTTTCCTCTGGTCAGCTCTGGTAAAAGTCAGATTTCTTTGTCTCAGATCTTCCTCTAGCCTTGTTCTTCTTTCGAGAGTTCCCTTGTGCTGCCTCAGTTGGAACTCCTTCATTTGACAGGGGGTGCCCGAGCAGCAATCCTCCACAGCTCTGGCCCAACTCCTACTTACCTGCCAGGTGAGATACTATGATCTTCACTGTTAGGGCAATCAGGATGTGGAATTCCCTGCCAGGGAAGGTGGTAATGGCGGACTCTGTAATTGGATTTAAAAAAGGAATGGATACATTTCTGAATGAAAAAGCTATCCAAGGTTATAATACTTAAAATATCAACATGGTTAATCCGGGGGTAACATGAGTTGTAGTAGCTAACTAGTCATAAAACATTATTCAGCAAGTATGTAGAATCATCACAACTTAAAACAGGTTGAACACGATGGGCAATTTGCCTCTATTCAACCTCAAAAACTATGTTACTATATGTTACTATATTACTATGTTACTGTAGTATACAGAACACCACAATGCAATGAGCAGTGATAGTGAGCACTGATGAGGATACTAGAACTGACACTGAGCAGCAAGATGCAGCACTGGACTATTAGTAATGTACTGTAGTATGCTGAGCACAACAATGCAGCACAAGACAATGAGCAGTGATACTGAGCACTGATGAGGATACTACTGAGAACTGACACTGAGCAGGAGAGACACACTACTAGTATTACTGAGCAGCAATAAGTATCCACTGATACTGAGCACTGATATTGAGATTTCCACTGAGAGAACATAGCCACGTCCTCTCCGCTCTCTCTTCAATGCACGAGTAAAAATGGCGGCAACGCGCAGCTCTTTATATGGAATCCGAATCTCGCGAGAATCCGACAGCGGGATGATGACATTTTCCCTTGTTCAGGTTTTCCGAGTCAGGCGGGAACAACCGAGCCTGCCTCGGAGGAGGAGTTCGTGGGGTTCGTGGGGAATTCAGTTCTCGGAGAACCGAACCCGCTCCTCTCTACCTTATACCCATCAATTTTTTTTATTTTCAATCTAAGCCCCTGCAGTTTTCTGTAAGCATCTGCTTTGCTATGATGATCAACAAGTCACAAGGGCAAACACTCAGGGCTTGAGGTGTAGATCTTAGGACCAGCTGCTACAAGCATGGCAGAGGTGTCACTATCACTGGTGACACCCAGAGAGGTGGCGAGGGAGATTGTAATGCAGTGCGCGCAGATAAGCAGCGCAATGGTAAAAAGGAGGCATGGTTTCATAGGTAGGGGCGTGGCCTGGTGGCCTGAATCTACATTTTGTTGCTCCGGGTGTCCCGGGGGTTGGGGGCTGCACCGGGGACTAGTGTGTGAGCGGTGCTGGCTCCTGCACAGTGACATGGCATGGCCACTAGAGATGTGCACCGGAAATTTTTCGGGTTTTGTGTTTTGGTTTTGGGTTCGGTTCCGCGGCCGTGTTTTGGGTTCGAACGCGTTTTGGCTAAACCTCACCGAATTTTTTTTGTCGGATTCGGGTGTGTTTTGGATTCGGGTGTTTTTTTCAAAAAACCCTAAAAAACAGCTTAAATCATAGAATTTGGGAGTCATTTTGATCCCAAAGTATTATTAACCTCAATAACCATAATTTCCACTAATTTTCAGTCTATTCTTAACACCTCACACCTCACAATATTATTTTTAGTCCTAAAATTTGCACCGAGGTCGCTGGATGACTAAGCTCAGTGACCCAAGTGGCCGACACAAACACCTGGCCCATCTAGGAGTGGCACTGCAGTGTCACGCATGATGGCCCTTCCAAAAAACACTCCCCAAACAGCACATGACGCAAAGAAAAAAAGAGGCGCAATGAGGTAGCTGTGTGACTAAGCTCAGCGACCCAAGTGGCCGACACAAACACCTGGCCCATCTAGGAGTGGCACTGCAGTGTCACGCAGGATGGCCCTTCCAAAAAACACTCCCCAAACAGCACATGACGCAAAGAAAAAAAGAGGCGCAATGAGGTAGCTGTGTGACTAAGCTCAGCGACCCAAGTGGCCGACACAAACACCTGGCCCATCTAGGAGTGGCACTGCATTGTCACGCAGGATGGCCCTTCCAGAAACACTCCCCAAACAGCACATGACGCAAAGAAAAAAAGAGGCGCAATGAGGTAGCTGTGTGACTAAGCTCAGCGACCCAAGTGGCCGACACAAACACCTGGCCCATCTAGGAGTGGCACTGCAGTGTCACGCAGGATGGCCCTTCCAAAAAACACTCCCCAAACAGCACATGACGCAAAGAAAAAAAGTGGCGCAATGAGGTAGCTGTGTGACTAAGCTCAGCGACCCAAGTGGACGACACAAACACCTGGCCCATCTAGGAGTGTCACTGCAGTGTCACGCAGGATGGCCCTTCCAAAAAACACTCCCCAAACAGCACATGACGCAAAGAAAAAAAGAGGCGCAATGAGGTAGCTGTGTGACTAAGCTCAGCGACCCAAGTGGCCGACACAAACACCTGGCCCATCTAGGAGTGGCACTGCAGTGTCACGCAGGATGGCCCTTCCAAAAAACACTCCCCAAACAGCACATGACGCAAAGAAAAATAAAAGAAAAAAGAGGTGCAAGGTGGAATTGCCTTGGGCCCTCCCACCCACCCTTATGTTGTATAAACAGGACATGCACACTTTAACCAACCCATCATTTCAGTGACAGGGTCTGCCACACGACTGTGACTGAAATGACGGGTTGGTTTGGACCCCCACCAAAAAAGAAGCAATAAATCTCTCCTTGCACAAACTGGCTCTATAGAGGCAAGATGTCCACCTCATCATCATCCTCCGATTCATCACCGTGTACATCCCCCTCCTCACAGATTATCAATTCGTCCCCACTGGAATCCACCATCTCAGCTCCCTGTATACTTTGTGGAGGCAATTGCTGCTGGTCAATGTCTCCACGGAGCAATTGATTATAATTCATTTTAATGAACATCATCTTCTCCACATTTTCTGGAAGTAACCTCGTACGCCGATTGCTGACAAGGTGAGCGGCGGCACTAAACACTCTTTCGGAGTACACACTTGTGGGAGGGCAACTTAGGTAGAATAAAGCCAGTTTGTGCAAGGGCCTCCAAATTGCCTCTTTTTCCTGCCAGTATACGTACGGACTGTCTGACGTGCCTACTTGGATGCGGTCACTCATATAATCCTCCACCATTCTTTCAATGGTGAGAGAATCATATGCAGTGACAGTAGACGACATGTCCGTAATCGTTGGCAGGTCCTTCAGTCCGGACCAGATGTCAGCATCAGCAGTCGCTCCAGACTGCCCTGCATCACCGCCAGCGGGTGGGCTCGGAATTCTGAGCCTTTTCCTCGCACCCCCAATTGCGGGAGACTGTGAAGGAGGAGCTGTTGACCGATCAAGTTCCGCTTGACTTGATAATTTTCTCACCAGCAGGTCTTTGAACCCCTGCAGACTTGTGTCTGCCGGAAAGAGAGATACAACGTAGGTTTTAAATCTAGGATCGAGCACGGTGGCCAAAATGTAGTGCTCTGATTTCAACAGATTGACCACCCGTGAATCCTGGTTAAGCGAATGAAGGGCTCCATCCACAAGTCCCACATGCCTAGCGGAATCGCTCTGTCTTAGCTCCTCCTTCAATGTCTCCAGCTTCTTCTGCAAAAGCCTGATGACGGGAATGACCTGACTCTGGCTGGCAGTGTCTGAACTGACTTCACGTGTGGCAAGTTCAAAGGTTGCAGAACCTTGCACAACGTTGAAATCATTCTCCACTGCGCTTGAGACAGGTGCATTCCACCTCCTATATCGTGGTCAGATGTATAGGCTTGAATGGCCTTTTGCTGCTCCTCCATCCTCTGAAGCATATAGAGGGTTGAATTCCACCTCGTTTCCACTTCTTGCTTCAGATGATGGCAGGGCAGGTTCAGGCGTTTTTGGTGTTGCTCCAGTCTTCTGTACATGGTGCCTGTACGCCGAAAGTGTCCCGCAATTCTTGTGGCCACCGACAGCATCTCTTGCACGCCCCTGTCGTTTTTTAAATAATTCTGCACCACCAAATTCAAGGTATGTGCAAAACATGGGACGTGCTGGAATTTGCCCAGATATAATGCACGCACAATATTGCTGGCGTTGTCCGATGCCACAAATCCACAGGAGAGTCCAATTGGGGTAAGCCATTCTGTGATGATCTTCCTCAGTTGCCGTAAGAGGTTTTCATCTGTGTGCGTATTCTGGAAAGCGGTGATACAAAGCGTAGCCTGCCTAGGAAAGAGTTGGCGTTTGCGAGATGCTGCTACTGGTGCCGCCGCTGCTGTTCTTGCGGCGGGAGTCAATACATCTACCCAGTGGGCTGTCACAGTCATATAGTCCTGAGTCTGCCCTGCTCCACTTGTCCACATGTCCGTGGTTAAGTGGACATTGGGTACAACTGCATTTTTTAGGACACTGGTGAGTCTTTTTCTGAGGTCTGTGTACATTTTCGGTATCGCCTGCCTAGAGAAATGGAACCTAGATAGTATTTGGTACCGGGGACACAGTACCTCAATCAAGTCTATAGTTGGCTCTGAAGTAATGATGGATACCGGAACCACGTTTCTCACTGCCCAGGATGCCAAGGCCTCAGTTATCCGCTTTGCAGCAGGATGACTGCTGTGATATTTCATCTTCCTCGCAAAGGACTGTTGGACAGTCAATTGCTTGGTGGAAGTAGTAAAAGTGGTCTTACGACTTCCCCTCTGGGATGACCATCGACTCCCAGCAGCAACAACAGCAGCGCCAGCAGCAGTAGGCGTTACACTCAAGGATGCATCGGAGGAATCCCAGGCAGGAGAGAACTCGTCAGAATTGCCAGTGACATGGCCTGCAGGACTATTGGCATTCCTGGGGAAGGAGGAAATTGACACTGAGGGAGTTGGTGGGGTGGTTTGCGTGAGCTTGGTTACAAGAGGAAGGGATTTACTGGTCAGTGGACTGCTTCCGCTGTCGCCCAAAGTTTTTGAACTTGTCACTGACTTATGATGAATGCGCTGCAGGTGACGTATAAGGGAGGATGTTCCGAGGTGGTTAACGTCCTTACCCCTACTTATTACAGCTTGACAAAGGCAACACACGGCTTGACACCTGTTGTCCGCATTTCTGTTGAAATACTTCCACACCGAAGAGCTGATTTTTTTGGTATTTTCACCAGGCATGTCAATGGCCATATTCCTCCCACGGACAACAGGTGTCTCGCCGGGTGCCTGACTTAAACAAACCACCTCACCATCAGAATCCTCCTTGTCAATTTCCTCCCCAGCGCCAGCAACACCCATATTCTCCTCATCCTGGTGTACTTCAACACTGACATCTTCAATCTGACTATCAGGAACTGGACTGCGGGTGCTCCTTCCAGCACTTGCAGGGGGCGTGCAAATGGTGGAAGGTGCATGCTCTTCACGTCCAGTGTTGGGAAGGTCAGGCATCGCAACCGACACAATTGGACTCTCCTTGTGGATTTGTGATTTTGAAGAACGCACAGTTCTTTGCTGTGCTTTTGCCAGCTTAAGTCTTTTCATTTTTCTAGCGAGAGGCTGAGTGCTTCCATCCTCATGTGAAGCTGAACCACTAGCCATGAAGATAGGCCAGGGCCTCAGCCGTTCCTTGCCACTCTGTGTGGTAAATGGCATATTGGCAAGTTTACGCTTCTCCTCCGACGATTTTTATTTAGATTTTTGAGTCATTTTTTTACTGATCTTTTGTGTTTTGGATTTTACATGCTCTGTACTATGACATTGGGCATCGGCCTTGGCAGACGACGTTGATGGAATTTCATCGTCTCGGCCATGACTAGTGGCAGCAGCTTCAGCACGAGGTGGAAGTGGATCTTGATCTTTCCCTATTTTTGGAACCTCAACATTTTTGTTCTCCATATTTTAATAGGCACAACTAAAAGGCACCTCAGGTAAACAATGGAGATGGATGGATACTAGTATACTTATGGATGACGAGTGACTGACGACACAGAGGTAGCTACAGCCGTGGACTACCGTACTGCGTCTGCTAGTATAGAGATGATAATTAATGATATAAAAAAAAATATATATATAACTACTAATGACGGACCTGGTGGACACTGTCAGCAGACAAAAATATATATATAACTACTAATGACGGACCTGGTGGACACTGTCAGCAGACTGCTAAACTACTAGTATGAAGAAGATAGAAAAAAACTTCCACCACAGGTAGGTAGGTATACAATTATGGACGAGCACTGACGACACAGAGATAGCCACAGCCGTGGCCTACCGTACTGCGTCTGCTAGTATAGAGATGATAATTAATGATATAAAAAAAAATATATATAACTACTGTAGGTATATATAATATAATGACGGACCTGGTGGACACTGTCAGCAGACTGCTAAACTACTAGTATGAAGAAGATATAAAAAAAAAACCACCACAGTTAGGTATACAATTATGGACGAGTGACGACACAGAGGTAGGTACAGCCGTGGACTACCGTACTGCGTCTGCTAGTATAGATAATATACTAAATATATTACTACTGTAGGTATATAATATAATGACGGACCTGGTGGACACTGTCAGCAGACTCCTAAACTACTAGTATGAAGAAGATAGAAAAAAAAACTCCACCACAGGTAGGTATACAATTATGGACGAGCACTGACGACACAGAGGTAGGTACAGCCGTGGACTACCGTACTGCATCTGCTAGTATAGATAATATAATAAATATATTACTACTGTAGGTATATAATATAATGACGGACCTGGTGGACACTGTCAGCAGACTGCTAAACTACTAGTATGAAGAAGATAAAAAAAAAAACCCACCACAGGTAGGTAGGTATACAATTATGGACGAGCACTGACGACACAGAGATAGCCACAGCCGTGGACTACCGTACTGTGTCTGCTAGTATAGATAATATAATAAATATATTACTACTGTAGGTATATAATATAATGATGGACCTGGTGGACACTGTCAGTAGACTCCTAAACTACTAGTATGAAGAAGATAGAAAAAAAAAAACCACCACAGGTAGGTAGGTAGGTATACAATTATGGACGAGCACTGACGACACAGAGATAGCCACAGCCGTGGACTACCGTACTGCGTCTGCTAATATAGAGATGATAAAGATGAAAAAAAATATATAACACTACTGCAGGTAAATATTTATATAATATATGTATGACGGACCTGCTGGACACTGTCAGCAGAATGCATTTATAGAATTAAAAAAAAACACCACAGGAGTGTTTAACTTTTTCAGGCAGACAATATACTGGTGGTCACACTGGCAGCAAAAGTGTGCACTGTACTCCTGCTATAACTGCTCCCCAGTCTCCCCCACAATTAAGCTGTGTGAGCAGTGAGCACTCAGCACAGTCAGATATACATAGATGATATATCATGCAGCACACTGAGGCTGAGCACAGATATGGTATGTGTATCGTTTTTTTTCAGGCAGAGAACGGATTATAAATAATAAAACTGGTTGTCACTATCAGCAAAACTCTGCACTACTGAGTACTCCTGACAAGTTCAACTGCTCCCCAAATTAGTAGTAAATCAAATGTCACTCGTCTCTATCTTCTAATCTAAACGGAGAGGACGCCAGCCACGTCCTCTCCCTATCAATCTCAATGCACGTGTGAAAATGGCGGCGACGCGCGGCTCCTTATATAGAATCCAAGTCTCGTGAGAATCCGACAGCGGGATGATGACGTTCGGGCGCGCTCGGGTTAACCGAGCAAGGCGAGAGGATCCGAGTCTGCTCGGACCCGAGCAAAAAAGGGTGAAGTTCGGGCGGGTTCGGATTCCGAGGAACCGAACCCGCTCATCTCTTATGGCCACCCAGCATGACGCCTCCCTTCTTGACCATGCTGTAATTGCAGTCGCACTGCAGTTCAGCGTGATCATAAAAAATGGTGTAGCCTCCTGCTGGTGCAGACTGTATGTGCGCGCAGGAAGCCGCCACCATTTTTGTGATCACAGCGGCTGAATGTGATGTCATACAGCTGCTGTGACCACGCCCCCTGTGTCTCCTCCATTGCAGACCCCATTTTGAAGCCTTGCCCCCGCACCGCTCCATCCCTGACTTGGAAATGGAGTGTTGCTGACCCCCCTCTCCCCCCCTGCCCCGATTGACAGGCAGAGGCGATCGCATTCTCTGCGGGGTGCCGCAGAAAATGCAGGCACATGCGTATGCTCTTAGCAATTTTTGCAGTTGGATCACTTATTGTGATTGCAATCCAACCTGAATCAGGCCCTATTACCTATCACAATGCGCTGCGGGCAGTACAAAATTGGTTTAATATAGGAGAAAAACCCCCAGACCTGTGCTCCTTAACTGTACCTGGTGGCTAGTGGAGCGGCTGCCCAGTAATCAGTGTCCACGCCAGTGCGCACACGGTCCACCCCCTACGGCCACGCTCCCCTTCATCAGCGGCCTCGTGATCCGGAAGGGCGGTGTGTGTGTGACTGACCTTAGGAAGAAACCGGAGCCTCCGCTGCAGTGACCCAGCAACCAGGGCACGGGAGTATACAGCGCCGCTGGGAGTGATGAAGCTGCAGTAAAGATGTCTATTAGACCTAGCCTGCTGCAGCCCTTGTAGATTCTCATAAAACAAGTTCTTCTTTTCTTGTCAAAATGAATAGCTAAGAATTGGCTTCCTGAGGCAGGCCCCTGTTAAGTGGCCTGCTACTGAAGGCACCAACTACAAACTGAGCTCCCTGTTCATGGAAGCGGGGTTATAGAGGAGGATGCGCTGAGCATCTTGGGAACAGTCAAAAGCTTTGAGTCGGTTGGTGCCTCAGATCAAGATCCTACTCTACACCCCAATGTGAATCCTTGTGGAGTCCTGTGTACCCCACAGAAGAAATTAATGTGTCACACCCATTGGCAGCAACCTTAGAATAGCTGCTGATGGGCACAATTGAGAAAGGAAGGGGGGGGGGGACATTTGAATCCAGCACATAGATGCAATTCAAATATGTAATTTGTACCTTCCTATTTTAAAATATAATGGATGAACTTCACCCTGTGAGAACAATCTTCATGATCAAGAGATCTCATATGCAAAATAAGTATGAGTTGGGATAGGGCTGGGGAGGGTGGCTGCTCGGGCAGCCCCTCCCCCATCAAGTTAAGGAGATTCAACTGAGGAAGCACAAGGGAACTCTCGTCTGGGGACAACAACTGCAGGGAGACCACATCTTTTCAGATGAACATGGGAGGGCGGAAGGCTGCCTAATACTGAAGCACCATCAAATATCAAACCATATGCAACAACTAGTACAAGCATTCCTGGGGGAAGGTCTGCAGCAGACGGATTTGCATACGGTGATGTCATCCAAGCAGTGGGCCAAAGTTGGCTGGAACCCTCATCTGCATATGAAAAGAGAAAAGGGGCATGCAGGGCATGGCGGCCTTTTGCGGTGCTTGGATGACCCCTAGTTCGCATTAAACACCCCCACCCTCCTTTGGTGTGGGGCTCATGTTGGCTATGCCCCAGCCCCTGAAGCATTCAAGCTGATTTCTTGCAGCAGCTGGGCACTGTAACAGCTCCAGAGCTGCTCTGTAAGGCAACTAAAAGGGTGTGGGCCCTGCAGCACTACCTGTAGTTCGCATTGTGCGTTGGAAGGCACAAAGTAAGCAGACGGGAGAAGTCAGGATAGTGCGCAAGGGCATAGAAGGGAGTGGCTCCAGAAAAGAGAAGTGGAAACAGACAGCAAACTAGGCTGGAGAGAGACCTGAGACAAAGAGATCTGAATTATACGAGAGCCGACCAGGGGAAACACAAATTATGCAATCAAGTTTCCCACATTTGGGGAAATCACAGGAGCAGCACACCCAGAGTGCAATGGGTGAGCCTTGCCCTGGGAGAAGCACCTTCATGATCATAGTATCTCACCTGGCAGGTAAGTAGGAGTTGGGCTAGAGCTGGGGAGGGTCACTGCTCGGGCACCCCCCTGTCAAGTGAAGGAGATCCAACTGAGGCAGCACAAGGGAACTCTCGAAAGAAGAACAAGGCTAGAGGAATATATGAGACAAAGAAATCTGACTTTTACCAGAGCTGACCAGAGGAAAACACAAACACAGTCCCCCACTACCACAAAAAATGCAGGCGAGTTTCCCACATTTGGGGAAATCACAGGGGTCAGCATACCCAGAATGCAATGAATGAACCTCACCCTGGGTGAACAATCTTCATGACCATGGTGTCTCCTATGCAAAATAAGTATGATTTGGGATAGGGCTGGGAGGGCCGCTGCTCAGGCACATCTCTGTCAAGTAAAGGAGATTCAACTGAGGCAGCACAAGGGAACTCTCATCTGGGGACAACAACTGCAGGGAGAACACATATTTTCAGATGAACATGGGAGGGCAGAAGGCTGCCTAATACTGAAGCACCCCCAAACAACAAACCAAATGCAACAACTAGTGCAAGCATTCCTGGGGCAAGGCCTGCAGCAGATGGATTTGCATATGGTGATGTCATCCAAGCAGTGGGTCAAAGTTGGCTTCAACCCTCATCTGCATATGAAAAGAGAAAAGGGGCGTGCAGGGCATGGCGGCCTTTTGCGGTGCTTGGATTACCCCTAGTTCGCATTAAACACCCCCACCCACCTTTGGTGTGGGGCTCATGTTGGCCATGCCCCATCCCCTGAAGCATTCAAGCTGATTTCTTGCAGCAGCTGGGCACTGTAACAGCTCCAGAGCTGCTCTTTAAGGCAAGTAAAAGATTGTGTGGGCCCTGCAGCACTACCTGTAGTTTGCATTGTGCATTGGAAGGCACAAAGTAAGCAGACGGGAGGAGAAGTCAGGATAGTGCACAAGGGTATAGAAGGGAGGGGCTCAAGATAAAAGAAGTGGAAACAGACAGCAAACTAGGCTGGAGAAAGACCTGAGACAAAGAGATCTGAATTATACGAGAGCCGACCAGAGGAAACACAAATTATGCAGTCAAGTGTCCCACATTTGGGGAAATCGTAGGAGCAGCACACCCAGAGTGCAATGGGTGAGCCTTGCCCTGGGAGAAGCACCTTCCTGATCATAGTATCTCACCTGGCAGGTAAGTAGGAGTTGGGCTAGAGCTGGGGAGGGTCGCTGCTCGGGCACCCCCCTGTCAAGTGAAGGAGATCCACCTGAGGCAGCACAAGGGAACTCTCGAAAGAAGAACAAGGCTAGAGGAAAATCTGAGACAAAGAAATCTGAGTTTTAACAGAGCTGACCAGAGGAAAGCACAAACACAGTCCCCCACTACCACAAATAATGCAGTCGAGTTTCCCACATTTGGGTAAATCACAGGGGTCAGCATACCCAAAATGCAATGAATGAACCTCACCCTGGGAGAACAATCTTCATGACCATGGTATCTCCTATGCAAAATAAGTATGATTTGGGATAGGGCTGGGGAGGGCCGCTGCTCATGCACATCTCTGTCAAGTAAAGGAGATTCAACTGAGGCAGCACAAGGGAACTCTCATCTGGGGACAACAACTGCAGGGAGAACACATATTTTCAGATGAACATGGGAGGGCAGAAGGCTGCCTAATACTGAAGCACCCCCAAACAACAAACCAAATGCAACAACTAGTGCAAGCATTCCTGGGGGAAGTTCTGCAGAAGACGGATTTGCATACGGTGATGTCATCCAAGCAGTGGGCCAAAGTTGGCTGGAACCCTCATCTGCATATGAAAAGAGAAAAGGGGTATGCAGGGCATGGCGGCCTTTTGCGGCGCTTGGATGACCCTTAGTTCGCATTAAACACCCCCACCCTCCTTCGGTGTGGGGCTCATGTTGGCCATGCCCCATCCCCTGAAGCATTCAAGCTGATTTCTTGCAGCAGCTTGGCACTGTATCAGCTCCAGAGCTGCTCTGTAAGGCAAGTAAAAGGGTGTGGGCCCTGCAGCACTACCTGTAGTTTGCATTGTGCATTGGAAGGCACAAAGTAAGCAGACAGGAGGAGAAGTCAGGATAGTGCACAAGGGTATAAAAGCGAGTTTCCCACATTTGGGAAAATCACAGGGGTCAGCATACCCAGAATGCAATGAATGAACCTCACCCTGGGAGAACAATCTTCATGACCATGGTATCTCCTATGCAAAATAAGTATGATTTGGGATAGGGCTGGGGAGGGCCGCTGCTTAGGCACATCTCTGTCAAGTAAAGGAGATTCAACTGAGGCAGCACAAGGGAACTCTCATCTGGGGACAACAACTGCAGGGAGAACACATATTTTCAGATAAAAATCTTGGTCATGCTCTGGTTTCTCTTCAGAACGAACAAATCTTTCGCCTTTTATTAAAGATTTCCGTGGAGAGGAGCAAAACCGAGTTTTATCTCAATTTTTGCATGCCCCATCTTTTTGGGGTTTCTTTTATCGGTTTAAAGATAGAATGAGTGTGCTTTAATGTAAGCTCATTTGCATAGAAATGACAGTAAATGTTTGTTTCTTTTCAAACAGAACTTTCTTGACCATGCTACTTGCTTGAAAGATCTGGGAGCACATGGAATACAGTACAAACCATGCTTATAGCAAGGAGAAGCCAGGTGAGAAATCTGCTTACTTTCAAGTTGGGCGCTCACTTTGATCTGAATGAGGACTGCTGGCACAGCATTTAGGCGACAGGTGGAATCTTGGTCATGCTCTGGTTTCTCTTCAGAACGAACAAATCTTTCGCCTTTTATTAAAGATTTCTGTGGAGAGGAGCAAAACTGAGTTTTATCTCAATTTTTGCATGCCCCATATTATTGGGGTTTCTTTTATCAGTTTCTTGTTAGCTTTAATGTAAGTTTATTTGCATAACAATGACTATAAATGTCTGTTTCTTTTCAAGCAGAACTTTCTTGACCATTCTAATTGCTTGAAAGATCTGGGAGCACATGGAAAAGAGTACAAACCATGCTTATAGCAAGGGGAAGCCTGGTGAGAAATCTGCTTTCTTTCTTTCAAATTGGGTGCTCACTTTGCGCTGAATGAGGACTGCTGGCATGGCACTCAGGCGACAGGTGGAATCTTAGTCATACTCTGGTTTCTCTTCAAAACGAACAGATCTTTCGCCTTTTACTAAAGATTTCCGTGGAGAGGAGCAAAACTGAGTTTTATCTCAATTTTTGCATGCTCCGTCTTATTGGGGTTTCTTTTATCGGTTTAAAGATAGAACGAGTGTGCTTTAATGTAAGCTCATTTGCATAGAAATGACAGTAAATGTTTGTTTCTTTTCAAACAGAACTTTCTTGACTATACTAAATGCTTGAAAGATCTGGGAGCACATGGAAAAGAGTACAAACCATGTTTATAGCAAGGGGAAGCCTGGTGAGAAATCTGCTTTCTTTCTTTCAAATTGGGTGCTCACTTTGAGCTGAATGAGGACTGCTGGCATGGCACTCAGGCGACAGGTGGAATCTTGGTCATGTTCTGGTTTCTCTTCAGAACGAACAAATCTTTCGCCTTTTACTAAAGATTTCCGTGGAGAGGAGCAAAACTGAGTTTTATCTCAATTTTTGCATGCCCCATCTTATTGGGATTTTATTTTATCGGTTTAAAGATAGAACGAGTGTGCTTTAATGTAAGCTCATTTGCATAGAAATGACAGTAAATGTTTGTTTCTTTTCAAACAGAACTTTCTTGACCACACTAATTGCTTGAAAGATCTGGGAGCACATGGAAAAGAGTACAAACCATGTTTATAGCAAGGGGAAGCCTGGTGAGAAATCTGCTTTCTTTCTTTCAAATTGGGTGCTCACTTTGAGCTGAATGAGGACTGCTGGCATGGCACTCAGGCGACAGGTGGAATCTTGGTCATGTTCTGGTTTCTCTTCAGAACGAACAAATCTTTCGCCTTTTACTAAAGATTTCCGTGGAGAGGAGCAAAACTGAGTTTTATCTCAATTTTTGCATGCTCCATATTATTGGGGTTTCTTTTATCAGTTTAAAGACAGAACGAGTGTGCTTTCTTGTTAGCTTTAATGTAAGTTTATTTGCATAACAATGACAGTAAATGTTGTTTCTTTTCAAACAGAACTTTCTTGACCATGCTACTTGCTTAAAGGTCTGGGAGCACATGGAAAACAGTACAAACCATGCAGTATCACAAGAGCCTTTATTTGATCTTTCATGAAGATAGAGCAGAATTGAGGACACGTCAACAATTTCTGCCGAAGGTGGTTCATCTTTCCACATGGTGCCTTTGGCCACTGACACCTTCGTTGAGTCAAAGTCTCTGGCTGTGGTCAGAACTTTGAAAATGTATGTCACCAGAACGGTTCAGATTAGGAAAACAGAGGCTCTGTTTGTCCTGTATGCTCCCAACAGGATTTGGTGTCCTGCTTCCATGCAGACCATTATGCGCTGGATCTGTGGTAAGATTCAGCATGCTCGTTCCACGGCAGGATTGCCGTTACTGAAGTAGGTGAAGACCCATTCTACTAGAAAGGTGGGTTCATCCTTGGCAGCTGGTCGGGGAGTCTCGGCATTGCAACTTTGCCGAGCAGCTATTTAGTAAACACTTTTGCTAAGTTTTACAAGTTTGATACCTTGGCTGATGATAACCTTAAGTTGGGTCATTCGGTGCTGCAGAGTCGTACGCACTCTCCCACCCGTTCAAGAGCTTTGGTATAACCCCATGGTTCTTAATGTGACCCCAGCATCCTCTAGGTCGTATGAGAAAATAGGATTTTAATACCTACCGGTAAATCCTTTTCTCTTAGTCTGTAGAGGATGCTGGGCACCCGTCCCAGTCCATACTGTGTCTGCAGTTATTACTTGTGGTTATACACATGTTGTGTTATGGTTCTGGTCAGCTTTTTGCTGCAATTGTTCATGCCGTTGGCTTGTGTTCTGTTGAATGCCACGTTCTGCGGCATGTTTAAGGTGTGAGCTGGTAAGATGCTCACCTTAGTTTAACAATAAATCCTTTCCTCGAAATGTCCGTCTCCCTGGGCACAGTTCCTATAACTGGAGTCTGGAGGAGGGGCATAGAGGGAGGAGCCAGTTCACACCCTTTGAAAGTCTTAAAGTGCCCATGTCTCTTGCGGATCCCGTCTATACCCCATGGTTCTTAATGTGACCCCAGCATCCTCTACGGACTAAGAGAAAAGAATGCCCTTGCGCACTATCCTGACTTCTCCTCCCGTCTGCTTACTTTGTGCCTTCCAACGCACAATGCGAACTACAGGTGGTGCTGCAGGGCCCACACCCTTTTACTTGCCTTACAGAACAGCTCTGGAGCTGTTACAGTGCCCAGCTGCTGCAAGAAATCAGCTTGAATGCTTCAGGGGATGGGGCATGGCCAACATGAGCCCCACACCAAAGGAGGGTGGGGGTGTTTAATGTGAACTAGGGGTCATCCAAGCACTGCAAAAGGCCGCCATGCCCTGCATGCCCCTTTTCTCTTTTCATATGCAGATGAGGGTTCCAGTCAACTTTGGCCCACTGCTTGGATAACATCACCGTATGCAAATCTGTCTGCTGCAGACCTTCCCCCAGGAATGCTTGTACTAGTTGTTGCATATGGTGCTTCAGTATTAGGCAGCCTTCCGCCCTCCCATGTTCATCTGAAAAGATGTGGTCTCCCTGCAGTTGTTGTCCCCAGACGAGAGTTCCCTTGTGCTTCCTCAGTTGAATCTCCTTAACTTGATGGGGGAGGTGCTGCCCGAGCAGCCCTCCCCAGCCCTATCCCAACTCATATTTATTTTGCATATGAGATCTCTTGATCATGAAGATTGTTCTCACAGGGTGAGGTTCATCCATTATATTTTAAAATAGGAAGGTACGAATTACATATTTGAATTGCATCTATGTGCTGGATTCAAATGTCCCCCCCCCCTTCCTTTCTCAATTGTGCCCGTCAGCAGCTATTCTAAGGTTGCTGCCAATGGGTGTGACACATTAATTTCTTCTGTGGGGTACACTGGACTCCACAAGGATTCACATTGGGGTGTAGAGTAGGATCTTGATCTGAGGCACCAACCGGCTCAAAGCTTTTGACTGTTCCCAAGAAGCTCAGTGCATTCTCCTCTATAACCCCGCTTCCATGAACAGGGAGCTCAGTTTGTAGTTGGTGCCTTCAGTAGCAGGCCAATTAACAGGGGCCTGCCTCAGGCAGCCTATTCTTAGCTATTAATTTTGACAAGAAAAGAAGAACTTGTTTTATGAGAATCTACAAGGGCTGCAGCAGGCTAGGTCTAATAGACATCTTTACTGCAGCTTCATCACTCCCAGCGGCGCTGTATACTCCCGTGCCCTGGTTGCTGGGTCACTGCAGCGGAGGCTCCGGTTTCATCCTAAGGTCAGTCACACACACACCACCCTTCCGGATCACGAGGCCGCTGCTGAAGGGGAGCGAGGCCGTAGGGGGTGGGCCGTGTGCGCACTGCGGTGGACACTGATTACTGGGCAGCCGCTCCACTAGCCACCAGGTACAGTTAAGGAGCACAGGTCTGGGGGTTTTTCTCCTATATTAACCCAATTTTGTACTGCCCGCAGCGCATTGTGATAGGTAATAGGGCCTGATTCAGGTTGGATTGCAATCACAATAAGCGATCCAACTGCAAAAATTGCTAAGAGCATACGCATGTGCCTGCATTTTCTGCGGCACCCCGCAGAGAATGTGATCGCCTCTGCCTGTCAATCGGGGCGGGGAAGGGGGGGAGAGGTGGGTCAGCAACACTCCATTTCCAAGTCAGGGATGGAGCGGTGCGGGGGCAAGACTTCAAAATGGGGTCTGCAACGGAGGAGACACAGGGGGCGTGGTCACAGCGACTGTATGACATCACATTCAGCCGCTGTGATCACAAAAATGGTGGCGGCTTCCTGCGCGCACATACAGTCTGCACCAGCAGGAGCCTACACCATTTTTTATGATCACGCTGAACTGCAGTGCGACTGCAATTACAGCATGGTCAAGAAGGGAGGCGTCATGCTGGGTGGCCATGCCCTGTCACTTTGCAGGAGCCAGCACCGCTCACACACTAGTCCCCGGGTGCAGCCCCCAACCCCCGGGACACCCGGAGCAACAAAATGTAGATTCAGGCCACCAGGCCACGCCCCTACCTATGAAACCATGCCTCCTTTTTACCATTGCACTGCTTATCTGCGCGCACTGCATTACAATCTCCCTCGCCACCTCTCTGGGTGTCACCAGTGATAGTGACACCTCTGCCATGCTTGTAGCAGCTGGTCCTAAGATCTACGCCTCAAACCCTGAGTGTTTGCCCTTGTGACTTGTTGATCATCATAGCGAAGCAGATGCTTACAGAAAACTGCAGGGGCTTAGATTGAAAATAAAAAAATTTATAGGGTATAAGGTAGAGAGGAGCGGGTTCGGTTCTCCGAGAACCGAATTCCCCACGAACTCCACGTGGTTTACACTGGTCCGAGGCAGGCTCGGTTGTTCCCGCCTGACTCGGAAAACCTGAACAAGGGAAAATGTCATCATCCCGCTGTCGGATTCTCGCGAGATTCGGATTCCATATAAAGAGCTGCGCGTTGCTGCCATTTTTACTCGTGCATTGAAGAGAGAGCGGAGAGGACGTGGCTATGTTCTCTCAGTGGAAATCTCAATATCAGTGCTCAGTATCAGTGGTTACTTATTGCTGCTCAGTAATACTAGTAGTGTGTCTCTCCTGCTCAGTGTCAGTTCTCAGTAGTATCCTCATCAGTGCTCAGTATCACTGTTCATTGTCTTGTGCTGCATTGTGTTGCTCAGCATAATACAGTACATTACTAATAGTCCAGTGCTGCATCTTGCTGCTCAGTGTCAGTTCTAGTATCCTCATCAGTGCTCACTATCACTGCTCATTGCATTGTGGTGTTCTGTATACTACAATAACATAGTAATATAGTAACATAGTTTTTGAGGTTGAATAGAGGCAAATTGCCCATCGTGTTCAACCTGTTTTAAGTTGTGATGATTCTACATACTTGCTGAATAATGTTTTATGACTAGTTAGCTACTATAACTCATGTTACCCCCGGATTAACCATGTTGATATTTTAAGTATTATAACCTTGGATAGCTTTTTCATTCAGAAATGTATCCATTCCTTTTTTAAATCCAATTACAGAGTCCGCCATTACCACCTTCCCTGGCAGGGAATTCCACATCCTGATTGCCCTAACAGTGAAGAAACCTTTCCTCCATTGCGTTCTGAACTTTCCTCCAGTCGCAGCGAGTGACCACGTGTTCTTTTAATAAATAATTCCTCTGATAACTCTTTGTTATGTATCTTTACATATTTGAAGATATTAATAATATCTCCTCTTAGGCACCTCTTTTCTAGTGTATAAATATTCAGCCTAGTAAGTCTTTCCTTATAGTCCAGTACTTTAAGGCCTTTAATCAATTTAGTCTTCAGGATCTCTGACACTTCCATGAGCAGCAGAGTAGTGCAATGGAAGCATGCTGGGCCCATAACCCAGAGGTCGATTGATCGAAACTATCCTCTGCTATGTGCATTTTTTTTTTTATAATGAAAGTAATCAAAAACTGGGATTGATATTTTGGCACTTTTATTTTTACTTAAAGTACAATAACTTTTATCATTTTAATTTGTTTTAATAGTATATTGACAGCATTGTTTTCTTTAAAAAATCCACTTAATTTTCTTTACCCTATTACTGAAATGGTAATTGACAAAAACAAACTACATTGTCACCAGAAGAGCAATGCAAAATGTACAAGTGATATATGAAAATCATCTTCCATCTTGAATTTCAATGATGCATTGGGACAACAATTTGTGAGAAACATCTTCACCCATAAAGAAAGATTTTCTTAATTCCTTACCTGTGTGCTGATTAGATATCACCTTGTTTTCACATTAAACAGACTTCCCCATGAGGAAGCAGCAAGGATGCAGTGACGTTTCCTGGTGTCAACCTGTATTATTTCAGTAGACATTGAAATGAGGATGCATCTTTGATGCCTTTCCAATGAAGCAAGTTTAATTCAGTAATAGGTGAAAAACCATTCCTACAAAGGTGTTAATCAGAGACTTGGCTTTGTGGACACTTTTCAGAGAGCAAATTTGTTAGCATAAACATAAAATCAGAAAATGAAGAGCTGTTTAATCACTCAATTGGACTTTTCTGCCAGCATAATTTTTTTTCTCTGCAACTCACTGCTAAATTGTGCTTCCTAGCTGTTTTTTTATAAAATCACTTAATCAAATCTAACTCTGATTACATCAGAGAAGGCCAGGTACCCTACACCATAAGGGGGTTTTTTGAAATTTTGACTTGTCTACTTAAAGATCACCAAAATCTGATTACAAGGTCAATTACATCCCTGGGTGGGATTGAACCACCAACCTTTTGGTTAATAGCCAAACATGCTAACCGATTGCGCCACAGAGACACCTTGCGAAAGTCAATACTGACAAAGGCTAATAAGCATTCATCTAGAACGTTTCCTAGAAAAACTTTAAAAAGTCAATAATCTGGAGAATTTTTGTAAGAAACACATTGGTACTTTCCCATGATGAGTGAGTGCTTCAGGATTTCTTGCACTTACATGGGCTATTAACCAAAAGGTTGGTGGTTCAATCCCACCCAGGGATGTAATTGACCTTGTCATCAGATTTTGGTGATCTTTAAGTAGACAAGTCAAAATTTCAAACCCCCTCTTATGGTGTAGGGTACCTGGCCTTCTCTGACGTAATCAGAGTTAGATTTAATTAAGTGATTTTATAAAAAACAGCTAGGAAGCACAATTTAGCAGTGGGTTGCAGAGAAAAAAATAACATTTTAAACCTACCGGTAATTTTTTTTTCTCGTAGTCCGTAGAGGATGATGGGGACTCCGTAAGGACCATGGGGGATAGACGGGCTCCGCAGCAGACATGGGCACTTTAAGAAAGACTTTAGATCTGGGTGTGCACTGGCTCCTCCCTCTATGCCCCTCCTCCATACCTCAGTTAGAGAAACTGTGCCCAGAGGAGACGGACAGTACGAGGAAAGGATTTTTGTTAATCCAAGGTCAAGATTCATACCAGCCACACCAATCACACCGTATAACTTGTGATATACTACCCAGTTAACAGTATGAAAACAACATAGCATCAGTCCAAGACCGATGAAAACTAACATATAACCCTTATGTAAGCAATAACTATATACAAGTCTTGCAGAAGTAGACCGCACTTGGGACGGGCACCCAGCATCCTCTACGGACTACGAGAAAAAGATTTACCGGTAGGTTTAAAATCTTATTTTCTCTTACGTCCTAGAGGATGCTGGGGACTCCGTAAGGACCATGGGGATTATACCAAAGCTCCCAAACGGGCAGGAGAGTGCGGATGACTTTGCAGCACCGATTGAGCAAACAGGAGGTCCTCCTCAGCCAGGGTATCAAACTTATAGAACTTTGCAAAGGTGTTTGAACCAACTTTGACCCACTGCTTGGATGACATCACCATATGCAAATCCATCTGCGGCAGGCCTTCCCCCAGGAATGCTTGCACTAGTTGTTGCATTTGGTTTGTTGTTTGGGGGTGCTTCAGTATTAGGCAGCCTTCTGCCCTCCCATGTTCATCTGAAAATATGTGTTCTCCCTGCAGTTGTTGTCCCCAGATGAGAGTTCCCTTGTGCTGCCTCAGTTGAATCTCCTTTACTTGACAGAGATGTGCCTGAGCAGCGGCCCTCCCCAGCCCTATCCCAAATCATACTTATTTTGCATAGGAGATACCATGGTCATGAAGATTGTTCTCCCAGGGTTAGGTTAATTCATTGCATTCTGGGTATGCTGACCCCTGTGATTTCCCCAAATGTGGGAAACTCAACTGCATTATTTGTGGTAGTGGGGGACTGTGTTTGTGCTTTCCTCTGGTCAGCTCTGGTAAAAGTCAGATTTCTTTGTCTCAGATCTTCCTCTAGCCTTGTTCTTCTTTCGAGAGTTCCCTTGTGCTGCCTCAGTTGGATCTCCTTCACTTGACAGGGGGGTGCCCGAGCAGCGACCCTCCCCAGCTCTAGCCCAACTCCTACTTACCTGCCAGGTGAGATACTATGATCATGAAGATGCTTCTCCCAGGGCAAGGCTCACCCATTGCACTCTGGGTGTGCTGCCCCTGCGATTTCCCCAAATGTGGGAAACTTGACTGCATAATTTGTGTTTCCCCTGGTCGGCTCTCATATAATTCAGATCTCTTTGTCTCAGGTCTCTCTCCAGCCTAGTTTGCTGTCTGTTTCCACTTCTTTTTTCTTGAGCCCCTCCCTTCTATACCCTTGTGCACTATCCTGACTTCTCCCGTCTGCTTACTTTGTGCCTTCCAACGCACAATACAAACTACAGGTAGTGCTGCAGGGCCCACACCCTTTTACTTGCTTTACAGAGCAGCTCTGGAGCTGTTACAGTGCCCAGCTGCTGCAAGAAATCAGCTTGAATGCTTCAGGGGCTGGGGCATAGCCAACATGAGCCCCACACCGAAGGAGGGTGGAGGTGTTTAATGCGAACTAGGGGTCATCCAAGCGCCGCAAAAGGCCGCCATGCCCTGCACACCCCTTTATTCTTTTCATATGCAGACGAGGGTTGAAGCCAACTTTGACCCACTGCTTGGATGACATCACCATATTCAAATCCATCTGCTGCAGGCCTTCCCCCAGGAATGCTTGCACTAGTTGTTGCATTTGGTTTGTTGTTTGGGGGTGCTTCAGTATTAGGCAGCCTTCTGCCCTCCCATGTTCATCTGAAAATATGTGTTCTCCCTGCAGTTGTTGTCCCCAGATGAGAGTTCCCTTGTGCTGCCTCAGTTGAATCTCCTTTACTTGACAGAGATGTGCCTGAGCAGCGGCCCTCCCCAGCCCTATCCCAAATCATACTTATTTTGCATAGGAGATACCATGGTCATGAAGATTGTTCTCCAAGGGTTAGGTTCATTCATTGCATTCTGGGTATGCTGACCCCTGTGATTTCCCCAAATGTGGGAAACTCAACTGCATTATTTGTGGTAGTGGGGGACTGTGTTTGTGCTTTCCTCTGGTCAGCTCTGGTAAAAGTCAGATTTCTTTGTCTCAAATCTTCCTCTAGCCTTGTTCTTCTTTCGAGAGTTCCCTTGTGCTGCCTCAGTTGGATCTCCTTCACTTGACAGGGGGGTGCCCGAGCAGCGACCCTCCCCAGCTCTAGCCCAACTCCTACTTACCTGCCAGGTGAGATACTATGATCATGAAGATGCTTCTCCCAGGGCAAGGCTCACCCATTGCACTCTGGCTGTGCTGCCCCTGCGATTTCCCCAAATGTGGGAAACTTGACTGCATAATTTGTGTTTCCCCTGGTCGGCTCTCATATAATTCAGATCTCTTTGTCTCAGGTCTCTCTCCAGCCTAGTTTGCTGTCTGTTTCCACTTCTTTTTTCTTGAGCCCCTCCCTTCTATACCCTTGTGCACTATCCTGACTTCTCCCATCTGCTTACTTTGTGCCTTCCAACGCACAATGCAAACTACAGGTAGTGCTGCAGGGCCCACACCCTTTTACTTGCTTTACAGAGCAGCTCTGGAGCTGTTACAGTGCCCAGCTGCTGCAAGAAATCAGCTTGAATGCTTCAGGGGCTGGGGCATAGCCAACATGAGCCCCACACCGAAGGAGGGTGGAGGTGTTTAATGCGAACTAGGGGTCATCCAAGCGCCGCAAAAGGCCGCCATGCCCTGCACACCCCTTTTTTCTTTTCATATGCAGACGAGGGTTGAAGCCAACTTTGACCCACTGCTTGGATGACATCACCATAAGCAAATCCATCTGCTGCAGGCCTTCCCCCAGGAATGCTTGCACTAGTAGTTGCATTTGGTTCGTTGTTTGGGGGTGCTTCAGTTTTAGGCAGCCTTCTGCCCTCCCATGTTCATCTGAAAATATGTGTTCTCCCTGCAGTTGTTGTCCCCAGATGAGAGTTCCCTTGTGCTGCCTCAGTTGAATCTCCTTTACTTGACAGAGATGTGCCTGAGCAGCGGCCCTCCCCAGCCCTATCCCAAATCATACTTATTTTGCATAGGAGATACCTTGGTCATGAAGATTGTTCTCCCAGGGTGAGGTTCATTCATTGCATTCTGGGTATGCTGACCCCTGTGATTTCCCCAAATGTGGGAAACTCGACTGCATTATTTGTGGTAGTGGGGGACTGTGTTTGTGCTTTCCTCTGGTCAGCTCTGGTAAAAGTCAGATTTCTTTGTCTCAGATCTTCCTCTAGCCTTGTTCTTCTTTCGAGAGTTCCCTTGTGCTGCCTCAGTTGGATCTCCTTCACTTGACAGGGGGTGCCCAAGCAGCAATCCTCCACAGCTCTAGCCCAACTCCTACTTACCTGCCAGGTGAGATACTATGATCTTCACTGTTAGGGCAATCAGGATGTGGAATTCCCTGCCAGGGAAGGTGGTAATGGCGGACTCTGTAATTGGATTTAAAAAAGGAATGGATACATTTCTGAATGAAAAAGCTATCCAAGGTTATAATACTTAAAATATCAACATGGTTAATCCGGGGGTAACATGAGTTGTAGTAGTTAACTAGTCATAAAACATTATTCAGCAAGTATGTAGAATCATCACAACTTAAAACAGGTTGAACACGATGGGCAATTTGCCTCTTTTCAACCTCAAAAACTATATTACTATATGTTACTATATTACTATGTTACTGTAGTATACAGAACACCACAATGTAATGAGCAGTGATAGTGAGCACTGATGAGGATACTAGAACTGACACTGAGCAGCAAGATGCAGCACTGGACTATTAGTAATGTACTGTAGTATGCTGAGCACCACAATGCAGCACAAGACAATGAGCAGTGATACTGAGCACTGATGAGGATACTACTGAGAACTGACACTGAGCAGGAGAGACACACTACTAGTATTACTGAGCAGCAATAAGTAACCACTGATACTGAGCACTGATATTGAGATTTCCATTGAGAGAACATAGCCACGTCCTCTCCGCTCCCTCTTCAATGCACGAGTAAAAATGGCGGCAACGCGCAGCTCTTTATATGAAATCCGAATCTCGCGAGAATCCGACAGCGGGATGATGACATTTTCCCTTGTTCAGGTTTTCCGAGTCAGGCGGGAACAACCGAGCCTGCCTCGGACCAGTGTAAACCACGTGGAGTTCGTGGGGAATTCGGTTCTCGGAGAACCGAACCCGCTCCTCTCTACCTTATACCCATATATTTTTTTATTTTCAATCTAAGCCCCTGCAGTTTTCTGTAAGCATCTGCTTCGCTATGATGATCAACAAGTCACAAGGGCAAACACTCAGGGCTTGAGGCGTAGATCTTAGGACCAGCTGCTACAAGCATGGCAGAGGTGTCACTATCACTGGTGACACCCAGAGAGGTGGCGAAGGAGATTGTAATGCAGTGCGCGCAGATAAGCAGCGCAATGGTAAAAAGGAGGCATGGTTTCATAGGTAGGGGCGTGGCCTGGTGGCCTGAATCTACATTTTGTTGCTCCGGGTGTCCCGGGGGTTGGGGGCTGCACCCGGGGACTAGTGTGTGAGCGGTGCTGGCTCCTGCACAGTGACAGGACATGGCCACCCAGCATGACGCCTCCCTTCTTGACCAATCTGTAATTGCAGTCGCACTGCAGTTCAGCGTGATCATAAAAAATGGTGTAGCCTCCTGCTGGTGCAGACTGTATGTGCGCGCAGGAAGCCGCCACCATTTTTGTGATCACAGCGGCTGAATGTGATGTCATACAGCCGCTGTGACCACGCCCCCTGTGTCTCCTCCGTTGCAGACCCCATTTTGAAGCCTTGCCCCCGCACCGCTCCATCCCTGACTTGGAAATGGAGTGTTGCTGACCCCCCTCTCCCCCCCTGCCCCGATTGACAGGCAGAGGCGATCGCATTCTCTGCGGGGTGCCGCAGAAAATGCAGGCACATGCGTATGCTCTTAGCAATTTTTGCAGTTGGATCGCTTACTGTGATTGCAATCCAACCTGAATCAGGCCCTATTACCTATCACAATGCGCTGCGGGCAGTACAAAATTGGTTTAATATGGGAGAAAAAAACCCAGACCTGTGCTCCTTAACTGTACCTGGTGGCTCGTGGAGCGGCTGCCCAGTAATCAGTGTCCACGCCAGTGCGCACACGGTCCACCCCCTACGGCCACGCTCCCCTTCATCAGCGGCCTCGTGATCCGGAAGGGCGGTGCGTGTGTGACTGACCTTAGGAAGAAACCGGAGCCTCCGCTGCAGTGACCCAGCAACCAGGGCACGGGAGTATACAGCGCCGCTGGGAGTGATGAAGCTGCAGTAAAGATGTCTATTAGACCTAGCCTGCTGCAGCCCTTGTAGATTCTCATAAAAAAAGTTCTTATTTTCTTGTCAAAATTAATAGCTAAGAATAGGCTGCCTGAGGCAGGCCCCTGTTAAGTGGCCTGCTACTGAAGGCACCAACTACAAACTGAGCTCCCTGTTCATGGAAGCGGGGTTATAGAGGAGAATGCGCTGAGCATCTTGGGAACAGTCAAAAGCTTTGAGCCGGTTGGTGCCTCAGATCAAGATCCTACTCTACACCCCAATGTGAATCCTTGTGGAGTCCAGTGTACCCCACAGAAGAAATTAATGTGTCACACCCATTGGCAGCAACCTTAGAATAGCTGCTGACGGGCACAATTGAGAAAGGAAGGGGGGGGGACATTTGAATCCAGCACATAGATGCAATTCAAATATGTAATTTGAACCTTCCTATTTTAAAATATAATGGATGAACTTCACCCTGTGATAACAATCTTCATGATATAGAGATCTCATATGCAAAATAAGTATGAGTTGGGATAGGGCTGGGGAGGGTGGCTGCTCGGGCAAGCCCCTCCCCCGTCAAGTTAAGGAGATTCAACTGAGGAAGCACAAGGGAACTCTCGTCTGGGGACAACAACTGCAGGGAGACCACATTTTTTCAGATGAACATGGGAGGGCGGAAGGCTGCCTAATACTGAAGCACCATCAAATATCAAACCATATGCAATAACTAGTACAAGCATTCCTGGGGGAAGGTCTGCAGGAGACGAATTTGCATACGGTGATGTCATCCAAGCAGTGGGCCAAAGTTGGCTGGAACCCTCATCTGCATATGAAAAGAGAAAAGGGTTATGCAGGGCATGGCGGCCTATTGCGGCGCTTGGATGACCCCTAGTTCGCATTAAACACCTCCACCCTCCTTCGGTGTGGGGCTCATGTTGGCTATGCCCCAGCCCCTGAAGCATTCAAGCTGATTTCTTGCAGCAGCTGGGCACTGTAACAGCTCCAGAGCTGCTCTGTAAGGCAAATAAAAGGGTGTGGGCCCTGCAGCACTACCTGTAGTTCGCATTGTGCGTTGGAAGGCACAAAGTAAGCAGACGGGAGAAGTCAGGATAGTGCGCAAGGGCATAGAAGGGAGCGGCTCAAGAAAAGAGAAGTGGAAACAGACAGCAAACTAGGCTGGAGAGAGACCTGAGACAAAGAGATCTGAATTATACGAGAGCCGACCAGGGGAAACACAAATTATGCAGTCAAGTTTCCCATATTTGGGGAAATCGCAGGGGCAGCACACCCAGAGTGCAATGGTTGAGCCTTGCCCTGGGAGAAGCACCTTCAAGATCATAGTATCTCACCTGGCAGGTAAGTAGGAGTTGGGCTAGAGCTGGGGAGGGTCGCTGCTCGGGCACCCCCCTGTCAAGTGAAGGAGATCCAACTGAGGCAGCACAATGGAACTCTCGAAAGAAGAACAAGGCTAGAGGAAGATCTGAGACAAAGAAATCTGACTTTTACCAGAGCTGACCAGCGGAAAACACAAACACAGTCCCCAACTACCACAAATAATGCAGGCGAGTTTCCCACATTTGGGTAAATCACAGGGGTCAGCATACCCAGAATGCAATGAATGAACCTCACCCTGGGTGAACAATTTTCATGACCATGGTGTCTCCTATGCAAAATAAGTATGATTTGGGATAGGGCTGGGGAGGGCCGCTGCTCAGGCACATCTCTGTCAAGTAAAGGAGATTCAACTGAGGCAGCACAAGGGAACTCTCATATGGGGACAACAACTGCAGTGAGAACACATATTTTCAGATGAACATGGGAGGGCAGAAGGCTGCCTAATACTGAAGCACCCCCAAACAACAAACCAAATGCAACAACTAGTGCAAGCATTCCTGGGGGAAGGCCTGCAGCAGATGGATTTGCATATGGTGATGTTATCCAAGCAGTGGGTCAAAGTTGGCTTCAACCCTCATCTGCATATGAAAAGAGAAAAGGGGCGTGCAGGGCATGGCGGCCTTTTGCGGTGCTTGGATGACCCCTAGATCGCATTAAACACCCCCACCCTCCTTTGGTGTGGGGCTCATGTTGGCCATGCCCCATCCCATGAAGCATTCAAGCTGATTTCTTGCAGCAGCTGGGCACTGTAACAGCTCCAGAGCTGCTCTGTAAGGCAAGTAAAAGGGTGTGGGCCTTGCAGCACTACCTGTAGTTTGCATTGTGCATTGGAAGGCACAAAGTAAGCAGACGGGAGGAGAAGTCAGGATAGTCCACAAGGGTATAGAAGGGAGGGGCTCAAGAAAAAAGAAGTGGAAACAGAGAGCAAACTAGGCTGGAGAGAGACCTGAGACAAAGAGATCTGAATTATACGAGAGCCGACCAGAGGAAACACAAATTATGCAGTCAAGTGTCCCACATTTGGGGAAATCGTAGGAGCAGCACACCCAGTGTGCAATGGGTGAGCCTTGCCCTGGGAGAAGCACCTTCCTGATTATAGTATCTCACCTGGGTGTGCTGCCCCTGCGATTTCCCCAAATGTGGGAAACTTGACTGCATAATTTGTGTTTCCCCTGGTCGGCTCTCATATAATTCAGATCTCTTTGTCTCAGGTCTCTCTCCAGCCTAGTTTGCTGTCTGTTTCCACTTCTTTTTTCTTGAGCCCCTCCCTTCTATACCCTTGTGGACTATCCTGACTTCTCCTCCTGTCTGCTTACTTTGTGCCTTCCAATGCACAATGCAAACTACAGGTAGTGCTGCAGGGCCCACACCCTTTTACTTGCCTTACAGAGCAGCTCTGGAGCTGTTACAGTGCCAAGCTGCTGCAAGAAATCAGCTTGAATGCTTCAGGGGCTGGGGCATGGCCAACATGAGCCTCACACCGAAGGAGGGTGGGGGTGTTTAATGCGAACTAAGGGTCATCCAAGCGCCGCAAAAGGCAGCCATGCCCTGCATACCCCTTTTCTCTTTTCATATGCAGATGAGGGTTCCAGCCAACTTTGGCCCACTGCTTGGATGACATCACTATATGCATATCCGTCTTCTGCAGACCTTCCCCCAGGAATGCTTGTACTAGTTGTTGCATTTGGTTTGTTGTTTGGGGGTGCTTCAGTATTAGGCAGCCTTCTGCCCTCCCATGTTCATCTGAAAATATGTGTTCTCACTGCAGTTGTTGTCCCCAGATGAGAGTTCCCTTGTGCTGCCTCAGTTGAATCTCCTTTACTCTAAAACTTGTAAAACTTAGCAAAAGTGTTTACTAAATAGCTGCTCGGCAAAGTTGCAATGCCGAGACTCCCCGACCAGCTGCCCAGGATGAACCCACCTTTCTAGTAGAATGGGTCTTCACCTAATTCAGTAACGGCAATCCTGCCGTGGAATGAGCATGCTGAATCTTACCACAGATCCAGCGCATAATTGTCTACATGGAAGCAGGACACCCAATCCTGTTGGGAGCATACAGGACAAACAGAGCCTCTGTTTTCCTAATCTGAACCGTTCTGGTGACATAAATTTTCAAAGTTCTGACCACAGCCAGAGACTTTGACTCAACGAAGGTGTCAGTGGCCAAAGGCACCATGTGGAAAGATGAACCACCTTCGGCAGAAATAGTTGACGTGTCCTCAATTCTGCTCTATCTTCATGAAATATCAAATAAAGGCTCTTGTGATACTGCATGGTTTGTACTGTTTTCCATGTGCTCCCAGATCTTTCAAGCAAGAAGCATGGTCAAGAAAGTTCTGTTTGAAAAGAAACAACATTTACTGTCATTGTTATAGAATTTGGGAGAAAAAACAAGAAGAAATCTGCACTGTTGACGCACTGGACAGAATGAATGAATCATAAAATATAACCTTTATTAAGTATGTATTAAAATTGGATAAATATTAATATTATTATCCCAAACTGCAGTGAAACATAAAGGTTAAAATCACAGAACTAACATACATGTGCATAAGAAGAATAAAGAGATGTGAAAAAAAGGTTTAAAAAGCGTGTCCGTGTGTGATTATTTTTGAAGGCACAACCCTGGCGGGGTTGTTTATATAGATATATATGTTGCTAATAATCACTTTCTAGCGTAATGTTATTAAATAGCTGTTAGTATCTATGTCGTCAGGTACCACTGGGTCGTATCCTATATACTCCTGTGGGAAACTTGACTGCATAATTTGTGTTTCCCCTGGTCGGCTCTCGTATAATTCAGATCTCTTTGTCTCAGGTCTCTCTCCAGCCTAGTTTGCTGTCTGTTTCCACTTCTCTTTTCTTGAGCCGCTGCCTTCTATGCCCTTGTGCACTCTCCAGACTTCTCCTGTCTGCTTACTTTGTGCCTTCCAACGCACAATGCAAACTACAGGTAGTGCTGCAGGGCCCACACCCTTTTACTTGCCTTACAGAGCAGCTCTGGAGCTGTTACAGTGCCCAGCTGCAGCAAGAAATCAGCTTGAATGCTTCAGGGGCTGGGGCATAGCCAACATGAGCCCCACACCGACGGAGGGTGGAGGTGTTTAATGCAAACTAGGGGTCAGCCAAGCGCCGCAAAAGGCCGCCATGCCCTGCATGCCCCTTTTCTCTTTTCATATGCAGACGAGGGTTGAAGCCAACTTTGACCCACTGCTTGGATGACATCACCATATGCAAATCCATCTGCGGCAGGCCTTCCCCCAGGAATGCTTGCACTAGTTGTTGCATTTGGTTTGTTGTTTGGGGGTGCTTCAGTATTAGGCAGCCTTCTGCCCTCCCATGTTCATCTGAAAATATGTGTTCTCCCTGCAGTTGTTGTCCCCAGATGAGAGTTCCCTTGTGCTGCCTCAGTTGAATCTCCTTTACTTGACAGAGATGTGCCTGAGCAGCGGCCCTCCCCAGCCCTATCCCAAATCATACTTATTTTGCATAGGAGATACCATGGTCATGAAGATTGTTCTCCCAGGGTTAGGTTCATTCATTGCGTTCTGGGTATGCTGACCTCTGTGATTTCCCCAAATGTGGGAAACTCAACTGCATTATTTGTGGTAGTGGGGGACTGTGTTTGTGCTTTCCTCTGGTCAGCTCTGGTAAAAGTCAGATTTCTTTGTCTCAGATCTTCCTCTAGCCTTGTTCTTCTTTCAAGAGTTCCCTTGTGCTGCCTCAGTTGGATCTCCTTCACTTGACAGGGGGGTGCCCGAGCAGCGACCCTCCCCAGCTCTAGCCCAACTCCTACTTACCTGCCAGGTGAGATACTATGATCATGAAGTTGCTTCTCCCAGGGCAAGGCTCACCCATTGCACTCTGGGTGTGCTGCCCCTGCGATTTCCCCAAATATGGGAAACTTGATTGCATAATTTGTGTTTCCCCTAGTCGGCTCTCATATAATTCAGATCTCTTTGTCTCAGGTCTCTCTCCAGCCTAGTTTGCTGTCTGTTTCCACTTCTTTTTTCTTGAGCCCCTCCCTTCTATACCCTTGTGCACTATCCTGACTTCTCCTCCTGTCTGCTTATTTTGTGCCTTCCGATGCACAATGCAAACTACAGGTAGTGCTGCAGGGCCCACACCCTTTTACTTGCCTTACAGAGCAGCTCTGGAGCTGTTACAGTGCCAAGCTGCTGCAAGAAATCAGCTTGAATGCTTCAGGGGCTGGGGCATGGCCAACATGAGCCCCACACCGAAGTAGGGTGGGGGTGTTTAATGCGAACTAAGGGTCATCCAAGCGCCGCAAAAGGCCGCCATGCCCTGCATACCCCTTTTCTCTTTTCATATGCAGATGAGGGTTCCAGCCAACTTTGGCCCACTGCTTGGATGACATCACTGTATGCAAATCCGTCTTTTGCAGACCTTCCCCCAGGAATGCTTGTACTAGTTGTTGCATTTGGTTTGTTGTTTGGGGGTGCTTCAGTATTAGGCAGCCTTCTGCCCTCCCATGTTCATCTGAAAATATGTGTTCTCCCGGCAGTTGTTGTCCCCAGATGAGAGTTCCCTTGTGCTGCCTCAGTTGAATCTCCTTTACTTGACAGAGATGTGCCTGAGCAGCGGCCCTCCCCAGCCCTATCCCAAATCATACTTATTTTGCATAGGAGATACCATGGTCATAAAGATTGTTCTCCCAGGGTGAGGTTCATTCATTGCATTCTGGGTATGCTGACCCCTGTGATTTCCCCAAATGTGGGAAACTCAACTGCATTATTTGTGGTAGTGGGGGACTGTGTTTGTGTTTTCCTCTGGTCAGCTCTGGTAAAAGTCAGATTTCTTTGTCTCAGATCTTCCTCTAGCCTTGTTCTTCTTTCGAGAGTTCCATTGTGCTGCCTCAGTTTGATCTCCTTCACTTGACAGGGGGGTACCCGAGCAGCGACCCTCCCCAGCTCTAGCCCAACTCCTACATAACTGCCAGGTGAGATACTATGATCATGAAGGTGCTTCTCCCAGGGCAAGGCTCACCCATTGCACTCTGGGTGTGCTGCTCCTGCGATTTCCCCAAATGTGGGAAACTTGACTGCATAATTTGTGTTTCCCCTGGTCGGCTCTCGTATAATTCAGATCTCTTTGTCTCAGGTCTCTCTCCAGCCTAGTTTGCTGTCTGTTTCCACTTCTCTTTTCTTGAGCCGCTGCCTTCTATGCCCTTGTGCACTCTCCTGACTTCTCCTGTCTGCTTACTTTGTGCCTTCCAACGCACAATGCAAACTACAGGTAGTGCTGCAGGGCCCACACCCTTTTACTTGCCTTTCAGAGCAGCTCTGGAGCTGTTACAGTGCCCAGCTGCTGCAAGAAATCAGCTTGAATGCTTCAGGGGCTGGGGCATAGCCAACATGAGCCCCACACCGACGGAGGGTGGAGGTGTTTAATGCGAACTAAGGGTCATCCAAGCGCCGCAAAAGGCCGCCATGCCCTGCATACCCCTTTTCTCTTTTCATATGCAGATGAGGGTTCCAGCCAACTTTGGCCCACTGCTTGGATGACATCACCGTATGCAAATACGTCTTCTGCAGACCTTCCCCCAGGAATGCTTGTACTAGTTGTTGCATTTGGTTTGTTGTTTGGGGTGCTTCAGTATTAGGCAGCCTTCTGCTCTCCCATGTTCATCTGAAAATATGTGTTCTCCCTGCAGTTGTTGTCCCCAGATGAGAGTTCTCTTGTGCTGCCTCAGTTGAATCTCCTTTACTTGACAGAGATGTGCCTGAGCAGCGGCCCTCCCCAGCCCTATCCCAAATCATACTTATTTTGCATAGGAGATACCATGGTCATGAAGATTGTTCTTCCAGGGTGAGGTTCATTCATTGCATTCTGGGTATGCTGACCCCTGTGATTTCCCCAAATGTGGGAAACTCGACTGCATTATTTGTGGTAGTGGGGGACTGTGTTTGTGCTTTCCTCTGGTCAGCTCTGGTAAAAGTCAGATTTCTTTGTCTCAGATCTTCCTCTAGCCTTGTTCTTTTTTTGAGAGTTTCCTTGTGCTGCCTCAGTTGGATTTCCTTCACTTGACAGGGGGGTGCCCGAGCAGCGACCCTCCCCAGCTCTAGCCCAACTCCTACTTACCTGCCAGGTGAGATACTATGATCAGGAAGGTGCTTCTCCCAGGGCAAGGCTCACCCATTGCACTCTGGGTGTGCTGCTCCTACGATTTCCCCAAATGTGGGACACTTGACTACATAATTTGTGTTTCCTCTGGTCGGCTACTCGTATAATTCAGATCTCTTTGTCTCAGGTCTCTCTCCAGCCTAGTTTGCTGTCTGTTTCCACTTCTCTTTTCTTGAGCCCCTGCCCTTGCCCTTGTGCACTCTCCTGACTTCTCCTGTCTGCTTACTTTGTGCCTTCCAACGCACAATGCAAACTACAGGTAGTGCTGCAGGGCCAACACCCTTTTACTTGCCTTACAGAGCAGCTCTGGAGCTGTTACAGTGCCCAGCTGCTGCAAGAAATCAGCTTGAATGCTTCAGGGGCTGGGGCATAGCCAACATGAGCCCCACACCGACGGAGGGTGGAGGTGTTTAATGCGAACTAAGGGTCATCCAAGCGCCGCAAAAGGCCGCCATGCCCTGCATACCCCTTTTCTCTTTTCATATGCAGATGAGGGTTCCAGCCAACTTTGGCCCACTGCTTGGATGACATCACCGTATGCAAATCCGTCTTCTGCAGACCTTTTCCCAGGAATGCTTGTACTAGTTGTTGCATTTGGTTTGTTGTTTGGGGGTGCTTCAGTATTAGGCAGCCTTCTGCTCTCCCATGTTCATCTGAAAATATGTGTTCTCCCTGCAGTTGTTGTCCCCAGATGAGAGTTCCCTTGTGCTGCCTCAGTTGAATCTCCTTTACTTGACAGAGATGTGCCTGAGCAGCGGCCCTCCCCAGCCCTATCCCAAATCATACTTATTTTGCATAGGAGATACCATTGTCATGAAGATTGTTCTCCCAGGGTGAGGTTCATTCATTGCATTCTGGGTATGCTGACCCCTGTCATTTCCCCAAATGTGGGAAACTCGACTGCATTATTTGTGGTAGTGGGGGACTGTGTTTGTGCTTTCCTCTGGTCAGCTCTGGTAAAAGTCAGATTTCTTTGTCTCAGATCTTCCTCTAGCCTTGTTCTTTTTTCGAGAGTTTCCTTGTGCTGCCTCAGTTGGATCTCCTTCACTTGACAGGGGGGTGCCCGAACAGCGACCCTCCCCAGCTCTAGCCCAACTCCTACTTACCTGCCAGGTGAGATACTATGATCAGGAAGGTGCTTCTCCCAGGGCAAGGCTCACCCAATGCACTCTGGGTGTGCTGCTCCTACGATTTCCCCAAATGTGGGACACTTGATTACATAATTTGTGTTTCCTCTGGTCGGCTCTCGTATAATTCAGATCTCTTTGTCTCAGGTCTCTCTCCAGCCTAGTTTGCTGTCTGTTTCCACTTCTCTTTTCTTGAGCCGCTCCCTTCTATGCCCTTGTGCACTATCCTGACTTCTCCCGTCTGCTTACTTTGTGCCTTCCAACGCACAATGCAAACTACAGGTAGTGCTGCAGGGCCCACACCCTTTTACTTGCTTTACAGAGCAGCTCTGGAGCTGTTACAGTGCCCAGCTGCTGCAAGAAATCAGCTTGAATGCTTCAGGGGCTGGGGCATAGCCAACATGAGCCCCACACCGAAGGAAGGTGGAGGTGTTTAATGCAAACTAGGGGTCATCCAAGCGCCGCAAAAGGCCGCCATGCCCTGCACACCTCTTTTTTATTTTCATATGCAGACGAGGGTTGAAGCCAACTTTGACCCACTGCTTGGATGACATCACCATATGCAAATCCATCTGCTGCAGGCCTTCCCCCAGGAATGCTTGCACTAGTAGTTGCATTTGGTTTGTTGTTTGGGGGTGCTTCAGTGTTAGGCAGCCTTCTGCCCTCCCATGTTCATCTGAAAATATGTGTTCTCCCTGCAGTTGTTGTCCCCAGATGAGAGTTCCCTTGTGTTGCCTCAGTTGAATCTCCTTTACTTGACAGAGATGTGCCTGAGCAGCGGCCCTCCCCAGCCCTATCCCAAATCATACTTATTTTGCATAGGAGATACCATGGTCATGAAGATTGTTCTCCCAGGGTGAGGTTCATTCATTGCACTCTGGGTATGCTGACCCCTGTGATTTCCCCAAATGTGGGAAACTCGACTGCATTATTTGTGGTAGTGGGGGACTGCGTTTGTGCTTTCCTCTGGTCAGCTCTGGTAAAAGTCAGATTTCTTTGTCTCAGATCTTCCTCTAGCCTTGTTCTTCTTTCGAGAGTTCCCTTGTGCTGCCTCAGTTGGATCTCCTTCACTTGACAGGGGGTGCCCGAGCAGCAATCCTCCACAGCTCTAGCCCAACTCCTACTTACCTGCCAGGTGAGATACTATGATGTTCACTGTTAGGGCAATCAGGATGTGGAATTCCCTGCCAGGGAAGGTGGTAATGGCGGACTCTGTAATTGGATTTAAAAAAGGAATGGATACATTTCTGAATGAAAAAGCTATCCAAGGTTATAATACTTAAAATATCAACATGGTTAATCCGGGGGTAACATGAGTTATAGTAGCTAACTAGTCATAAAACATTATTCAGCAAGTATGTAGAATCATCACAACTTAAAACAGGTTGAACACGATGGGCAATTTGCCTCTATTCAACCTCAAAAACTATGTTACTATATGTTACTATATTACTATGTTACTGTAGTATACAGAACACCACAATGTAATGAGCAGTGATAGTGAGCACTGATGAGGATACTAGAACTGACACTGAGCAGCAAGATGCAGCACTGGACTATTAGTAATGTACTGTAGTATGCTGAGCACCACAATGCAGCACAAGACAATGAGCAGTGATACTGAGCACTGATGAGGATACTACTGAGAACTGACACTGAGCAGGAGAGACACACTACTAGTATTACTGAGCAGCAATAAGTAACCACTGATACTGAGCACTGATATTGAGATTTCCACTGAGAGAACATAGCCACGTCCTCTCCGCTCTCTCTTCAATGCTCGAGTAAAAATGGCGGCAACGCGCAGCTCTTTATATGGAATCCGAATCTCGAGAGAATCCGACAGCGGGATGATGACATTTTCCCTTGTTCAGGTTTTCCGAGTCAGGCGGGAACAACCGAGCCTGCCTCGGACCAGTGTAAACCACGTGGAGTTCGTCGGGAATTCGGTTCTCGGAGAACCGAACCCGCTCCTCTCTACCTTATACCCATCAATTTTTTTATTTTCAATCTAAGCCCCTGCAGTTTTCTGTAAGCATCTGCTTCGCTATGATGATCAACAAGTCACAAGGGCAAACACTCAGGGCTTGAGGCGTAGATCTTAGGACCAGCTGCTACAAGCATGGCAGAGGTGTCACTATCACTGGTGACACCCAGAGAGGTGGCGAAGGAGATTGTAATGCAGTGCGCGCAGATAAGCAGCGCAATGGTAAAAAGGAGGCATGGTTTCATAGGTAGGGGCGTGGCCTGGTGGCCTGAATCTACATTTTGTTGCTCCGGGTGTCCCGGGGGTTGGGGGCTGCACCCGGGGACTAGTATGTGTGCGGTGCTGGCTCCTGCACAGTGACAGGGCATGGCCACCCAGCATGACACCTCCATTCTTGACCATGCTGTAATTGCAGTCGCACTGCAGTTCAGCGTGATCATAATAAATGGTGTAGCCTCCTGCTGGTGCAGACTGTATGTGCGCGCAGGAAGCCGCCACCATTTTTGTGATCACAGCGGCTGAATGTGATGTCATACAGCCGCTGTGACCACGCCCCCTGTGTCTCCTCCGTTGCAGACCCCATTTTGAAGCCTTGCCCCCGCACCGCTCCATCCCTGACTTGGAAATGGAGTGTTGCTGACCCCCCTCTCCCCCCCCCGCCCCGATTGACAGGCAGAGGCGATCGCATTCTCTGCGGGGTGCCGCAGAAAATGCAGGCACATGCGTATGCTGTTAGCAATTTTTGCAGTTGGATCGCTTATTGTGATTGCATTCCAACCTGAATCAGGCCCTATTACCTATCACAATGCGCTGCGGGCAGTACAAAATTGGGTTAATATAGGAGTAAAACTCCCAGACCTGTGCTCCTTAACTGTACCTGGTGGCTAGTGGAGCGGCTGCCCAGTAATCAGTGTCCACGCCAGTGCGCACACGGTCCACCCCCTACGGCCACGCTCCCCTTCATCAGCGGCCTCGTGATCCGGAAGGGCGGTGTGTGTGTGACTGACCTTAGGAAGAAACTGGAGCCTCCGCTGCAGTGACCCAGCAACCAGGGCACGGGAGTATACAGCGCCGCTGGGAGTGATGAAGCTGCAGTAAAGATGTCTATTAGACCTAGCCTGCTGCAGCCCTTGTAGATTCTCATAAAACAAGTTCTTCTTTTCTTGTCAAAATTAATAGCTAAGAATAGGCTGCCTGAGGCAGGCCCCTGTTAAGTGGCCTGCTACTGAAGGCACCAACTACAAACTGAGCTCCCTGTTCATGGAAGCGGGGTTATAGAGGAGGATGCGCTGAGCATCTTGGGAACAGTCAAAAGCTTTGAGCCGGTTGGTGCCTCAGATCAAGATCCTACTCTACACCCCAATGTGAATCCTTGTGGAGTCCAGTGTACCCCACAGAAGAAATTAATGTGTCACACCCATTGGCAGCAACCTTAGAATAGCTGCTGACGGGCACAATTGAGAAAGGAAAGGGGGGGGGGGGACATTTGAATCCAGCACATAGATGCAATTCAAATATGTAATTTGTACCTTCCTATTTTAAAATATAATGGATGAACCTCACCCTGTGAGAACAATCTTCATGATCAAGAGATCTCATATGCAAAATAAGTATGAGTTGGGATAGGGCTGGGGAGGGTGGCTGCTCGGGCAGCCCCTCCCCCGTCAAGTTAAGGAGATTCAACTGAGGACGCACAAGGGAACTCTCGTCTGGGGACAACAACTGCAGGGAGACCACATCTGTTCAGATGAACATGGGAGGGTGGAAGGCTGCCTAATATTGAAGCACCATCAAATATCAAACCATATGCAACAACTAGTACAAGCATTCCTGGGGGAAGGTCTGCAGAAGACGGATTTGCATACGGTGATGTCATCCAAGATGTGGGCCAAAGTTGGCTGGAACCCTCATCTGCATATGAAAAGAGAAAAGGGGCATGCAGGGCATGGCGGCCTTTTGCGGTGCTTGGATGACCCCTAGTTCGCATTAAACACCCCCACCCTCCTTTGGTGTGGGGCTCATGTTGGCCATGCCCCATCCCCTGAAGCATTCAAGCTGATTTCTTGCAGCAGCTGGGCACTGTAACAGCTCCAGAGCTGTTCTGTAAGGCAAGTAAAAGGGTGTGGGCCCTGCAGCACCACCTGTAGTTCGCATTGTGCGTTGGAAGGCACAAAGTAAGCAGACGGGAGGAGAAGTCAGGATAGTGCGCAAGGGCATCCTTTTCTCTTAGTCCGTAGAGGATGCTGGGGTCACATTAAGAACCATGGGGTATAGACGGGATCCGCAAGAGACATGGGCACTTTAAGACTTTCAAAGGGTGTGAACTGGCTCCTCCCTCTATGCCCCTCCTCCAGACTCCAGTTATAGGAACTGTGCCCAGGGAGACGGACATTTCGAGGAAAGGATTTATTGTTAAACTAAGGTGAGCATCTTACCAGCTCACACCTTAAGCATGCCGCAGAACGTGGCATTCAACAGAACACAAGCCAACGGCATGAACAATTGCAGCAAAAAGCTGACCAGAACCATAACATAACATGTGTATAACCACAAGTAATAACTGCAGACACAGTATGGACTGGGACGGGTGCCCAGCATCCTCTACGGACTAAGAGAAAAGGATTTACCGGTAGGTATTAAAATCCTATTTTCTCATACGACCTAGAGGATGCTGGGGTCACATTAAGAACCATGGGGTTATACCAAAGCTCTTGAACGGGTGGGAGAGTGCGTACGACTCTGCAGCACCGAATGACCCAACTTGAGGTTATCATCAGCCAAGGTATCAAACTTGTAAAACTTAGCAAAAGTGTTTACTAAATAGCTGCTCGGCAAAGTTGCAATGCCGAGACTCCCCGACCAGCTGCCCAGGATGAACCCACCTTTCTAGTAGAATGGGTCTTCACCTAATTCAGTAACGGCAATCCTGCCATGGAATGAGCATGCTGAATCTTACCACAGATCCAGCGCATAATGGTCTACATGGAAGCAGGACACCCAATCCTGTTGGGAGCATACAGGACAAACAGAGCCTCTGTTTTCCTAATCTGAACCGTTCTGGTGACATAAATTTTCAAAGTTCTGACCACAGCCAGAGACTTTGACTCAACGAAGGTGTCAGTGGCCAAAGGCACCATGTGGAAAGATGAACCACCTTCGGCAGAAATTGTTGACGTGTCCTCAATTCTGCTCTATCTTCATGAAAGATCAAATAAAGGCTCTTGTGATACTGCATGGTTTGTACTGTTTTCCATGTGCTCCCAGATCTTTCAAGCAAGTAGCATGGTCAAGAAAGTTCTGTTTGAAAAGAAACAACATTTACTGTCATTGTTATAGAATTTGGGAGAAAAAACAAGAAGAAATCTGCACTGTTGACGCACTGGACAGAATGAATGAATCATAAAATATAACCTTTATTAAGTATGTATTAAAATTGGATAAATATTAATATTATTATCCCAAACTGCAGTGAAACATAAAGGTTAAAATCACAGAACTAACATACATGTGCATAAGAAGAATTAAGAGATGTGAAAAAAAGGTTTAAAAAGCGTGTCCGTGTGTGATTATTTTTGAAGGCACAACCCTGGCGGGGTTGTTTATATAGATATATATGTTGCTAATAATCACTTTCTAGCGTAATGTTATTAAATAGCTGTTAGTATCTATGTCGTCAGGTACCACTGGGTCGTATCCTATATACTCCCTTCACTCAATAGGGGTTACCTCCCGGGAAGCCATCCCCATTGGCGAATTTGTGGGGGTGATTGAGTATAACCGGTAAGCTAACCTCCAATTTGTGGGGTGCTTAGGTAGATGGGGATCACTTATTTCTCTGTGTCCCCTAAGACTATATTCCTAAATTCAATACCACAGGGGGATAGCTTTCTATATCGGATAAGGAATCACTTGATAGGGAAATCTCTATGCATCATGGAAAGATCATATTTATTAATATCCAAACTAAAAAAATGATGAATAGCTTTAATTTAGCTGTTTAGATATAGTTAATTGGCGAGATATACCAACAGGTGCGGTTGCCTTAAGGAATATGGCAATTCCAATATAAATAGCAGCCCTCCTTCATATAATCAGCCAGATCTTATTAAATCTGGTCCAGATATAGCCGTTCAGATATACTTAATTGACAACATATATCAATCGGTGGGGTTGCCTTAAGGAATATAGCAATTCCAATTCTCATATAAATAGCAACCTTCCTTCATATATTCAGCCAGATCTTATTTAATCTGATCTAGGCGTAGGCAATAATGCTTTCCTTAGAGGTATAGCCACCTCAATTCTTATTAGGAAGCAAAGTGTCTGTCATAATGGTTTATCCAATTCATCTAAGAAATAATATATTCCATGTGTCAGAGATTCATTACTCTCTATTTACACTGTTAAAGAGTTAATTCTTATTATGTTACAGTGTAATGAAATTATCATATAGGGAGATGTGGCAATTCCATGTGCTATATATATAATAACCCTTAGTGGTCCAGATTCCACAATGAGGGATTTTCTTATAAACCGCTGAAACACACAGCTGTTTGACTGACTTCCAAATATATCTATCTCACTTTGTAACAGTCTTATGATAGAGAAACTGTTACATATTCGGTCACTTAGTTATCTAAAGGTAAACAGACTCAGTGTGAGGGTAATATAATATATCAAATGCGCTGTCAATAATCGTGGTAACTGGTGTAATAATGTGGTATATTGAGTATGCTAGTAAGGCATATAACTGCTCTCCAGCCTTTAAGTGTTACCAATCAATTTGTTACACTGTAAAGGATTTATGGTGTCCTGTTAGGACATGCAGCTGCTAGGCTGACTCAAAGATTTATCCATTTGTAACAATGATGTAACAGTTATATACATGTTACTGGTATTACATAGAAATAGTATGACACAGGCCAGCAGTCCCATGTGTCTAGATTCCACAATAGGAGATTTTCTTTGTCTTATAAACTGCTGGAACACACAGCTGCTAGACTGACTTCAAATATATATATTACTTTGTAACAGTCTTATAGTAAAGAGACTGTTACACACTGTCATTTAGTTATCTCAAGGTTAGCAGATTCTGTGTGAGGATAGTGTTCTGTTAGAACATGCAGCTGCTAGGCTGACTCATAGAAAATGTATCCATTTGTAACAAATGACACATACAGCATTAAATTAATATCTATAGCAGCCCATGTGACATCTCTACTCTTATCATAATTGTCTGGTTATTGCCAATCTGGACAGCAGGAGTGATATATATTCACTAGTCCCAATATCCCATCATATAAATATACCCACACTGATATACTTTCTTATCAAGAGTTATTAGTAGCTATCTGTATGCACTTTAGACATTGTATCTGCTAAGTGACATCATATCTAGTGTATTCCTTTCTTATAGCTCAGCTTCTATTCCCTATTAGTGGAGACTAACAGCTAACATCATAATCATATATTTTTGTTTTATAACATTTCACATGAGTCAAATACACGCGGACACGCCGTGCCCTACACGTGTGTTTCACTGCATCTATGGCAACTTACATTAAAGCTAACAAGAAAGCACACTCGTTCTGTCTTTAAACTGATAAAAGAAACCCCAATAATATGGGGCATGCAAAAATTGAGATAAAACTCAGTTTTGCTCCTCTCCACGGAAATCTTTAATAAAAGGCGAAATATTTGTTAGTTCTGAAGAGAAACCAGAGCATGACCAAGATTCCACCTGTCGCCTGAGTGCCATGCCAGCAGTTCTCATTGAGCTCAAAGTGAGCACCCAATTTGAAAGAAAGATAGCAGATTTCTCACCAGGCTTCCCCTAGCTATAAACATGGTTTGTACTCTTTTCCATGTGTTCCCAGATCTTTCAAGCAATTAGTATAGTCAAGAAAGTTCTGTTTGAAAAGAAACAAACATTTACTGTCATTTCTATGCAAATGAGCTTACATTAAAGCACACTCGTTCTATCTTTAAACAGATAAAATAAAACCCCAATAAGATGGGGAATGCAAAATTTGAGATAAAACTCAGTTTTGCTCCTCTCCACGGAAATCTTTAGTAAAAGGCGAAAGATTTGTTCGTTCTGAAGAGAAGCCAGAGCATGACCAAGATTTTCATCTGAAAATATGTGTTCTCCCTGCAGTTGTTGTCCCCAGATGAGAGTTCCCTTGTGCTGCCTCAGTTGAATCTCCTTTACTTGACAGAGATGTGCCTGAGCAGCGGCCCTCCCCAGCCCTATCCCAAATCATACTTATTTTGCATAGGAGATACCATGGTCATGAAGATTGTTCTCCCAGGGTGAGGTTCATTCATTGCATTCTGGGTATGCTGACCCCTGTGATTTCCCCAATGTGGGAAACTCGACTGCATTATTTGTGGTAGTGGGGGACTGTGTTTGTGCTTTCCTCTGGTCAGCTCTGGTAAAAGTCAGATTTCTTTGTCTCAGATCTTCCTCTAGCCTTGTTCTTCTTTCGAGAGTTCCCTTGTGCTGCCTCAGTTGGATCTCCTTCACTTGACAGGGGGTGCCCGAGCAGCAATCCTCCACAGCTCTAGCCCAACTCCTACTTATCTGCCAGGTGAGATACTATGATCTTCACTGTTAGGGCAATCAGGATGTGGAATTCCCTGCCAGGGAAGGTGGTAATGGCGGACTCTGTAATTGGATTTAAAAAAGGAATGGATACATTTCTGAATGAAAAAGCTATCTAAGGTTATAATACTTAAAATATCAACATGGTTAATCCGGGGGTAACATGAGTTATAGTAGCTAACTAGTCATAAAACATTATTCAGCAAGTATGTAGAATCATCACAACTTAAAACAGGTTGAACACGATGGGCAATTTGCCTCTATTCAACCTCAAAAACTATGTTACTATATGTTACTATATTACTATGTTACTGTAGTATACAGAAAACCAAAATGCAATGAACAGTGATAGTGAGCACTGATGAGGATACTAGAACTGACACTGAGCAGCAAGATGCAGCACTGGACTATTAGTAATGTACTGTAGTATGCTGAGCACCACAATGCAGCACAAGACAATGAGCAGTGATACTGAGCACTGATGAGGATACTACTGAGAACTGACACTGAGCAGGAGAGACACACTACTAGTATTACTGAGCAGCAATAAGTAACCACTGATACTGAGCACTGATATTGAGATTTCCACTGAGAGAACATAGCCACGTCCATTCCGCTCTCTCTTCAATGCACGAGTAAAAATGGCGGCAACGCGCAGCTCTTTATATGGAATCCGAATCTCGCGAGAATCCGACAGCGGGATGATGACATTTTCCCTTGTTCAGGTTTTGCGAGTCAGGCGGGAACAACCGAGCCTGCCTCGGACCAGTGTAAACAACGTGGAGTTCGTGGGGAATTCGGTTCTCGGAGAACCGAACCCGCTCCTCTCTACCTTATACCAATCAATTTTTTTATTTTCAATCTAAGCCCCTGCAGTTTTCTGTAAGCATCTGCTTCGCTATGATGATCAACAAGTCACAAGGGCAAACACTCAGGGCTTGAGGCGTAGATCTTAGGACCAGCTGCTACAAGCATGGCAGAGGTGTCACTATCACTGGTGACACCCAGAGAGGTGGCGAGGGAGATTGTAATGCAGTGCGCGCAGATAAGCAGCGCAATGGTAAAAAGGAGGCATGGTTTCATAGGTAGGGGCGTGGTCTGGTGGCCTGAATCTACATTTTGTTGCTCCGGGTGTCCCGGGGGTTGGGGGCTGCACCCGGGGACTAGTGTGTGAGCGGTGCTGGCTCCTGCACAGTGAAAGGGCATGGCCACCCAGCATGACGCCTCCCTTCTTGACCATGCTGTAATTGCAGTCGCACTGCAGTTCAGCGTGATCATAAAAAATGGTGTAGCCTCCTGCTGGTGCAGACTGTATGTGCGCGCAGGAAGCCGCCACCATTTTTGTGATCACAGCGGCTGAATGTGATGTCATACAGCCGCTGTGACCACGCCCCCTGTGTCTACTCCGTTGCAGACCCCATTTTGAAGCCTTGCCCCCGCACCGCTCCATCCCTGACTTGGAAATGGAGTGTTGCTGACCCACCTATCCCCCCCCGCCCCGATTGACAGGCAGAGGCGATCGCATTCTCTGCGGGGTGCCGCAGAAAATGCAGGCACATGCGTATGCTCTTAGCAATTTTTGCAGTTGGATCGCTTATTGTGATTGCAATCCAACCTGAATCAGGCCCTATTACCTATCACAATGCGCTGCGGGCAGTACAAAATTGGGTTAATATAGGAGAAAAACCCCCAGACCTGTGCTCCTTAACTGTACCTGGTGGCTAGTGGAGCGGCTGCCCAGTAATCAGTGTCCACGCCAGTGCGCACACGGTCCACCCCCTACGGCCACGCTCCCCTTCATCAGCGGCCTCGTGATCCGGAAGGGTGGTGTGTGTGTGACTGACCTTAGGATGAAACCGGACCCTCCGCTGCAGTGACCCAGCAACCAGGGCACGGGAGTATACAGCGCCGCTGGGAGTGATGAAGCTGCAGTAAAGATGTCTATTAGACCTAGCCTGCTGCAGCCCTTGTAGATTCTCATAAAACAAGTTCTTCTTTTCTTGTCAAAATTTATAGCTAAGAATAGGCTGCCTGAGGCAGGCCCCTGTTAAGTGGCCTGCTACTGAAGGCACCAACTACAAACTGAGCTCCCTGTTCATGGAAGCGGGGTTATAGAGGAGAATGCACTGAGCATCTTGGGAACAGTCAAAAGCTTTGAGCCGGTTGGTGCCTCAGATCAAGATCCTACTCTACACCCCAATGTGAATCCTTGTGGAGTCCAGTGTACCCCACAGAAGAAATTAATGTGTCACACCCATTGGCAGCAACCTTAGAATAGCTGCTGACGGGCACAATTGAGAAAGGAAGGGGGGGGGGGGACATTTGAATCCAGCACATAAATGCAATTCAAATATGTAATTTGTACCTTCCTATTTTAAAATATAATGGATGAACCTCACCCTGTGAGAACAATCTTCATGATCAAGAGATCTCATATGCAAAATAAGTATGAGTTGGGATAGGGCTGGGGAGGGTGGCTGCTCGGGCAGCCCCTCCCCCGTCAAGTTAAGGAGATTCAACTGAGGAAGCACAAGGGAACTCTCGTCTGGGGACAACAACTGCAGGGAGACCACATCTTTTCAGATGAACATGGGAGGGCGGAAGGCTGCCTAATACTGAAGCACCATCAAATATCAAACCATATGCAACATCTAGTACAAGCCTTCCTGGGGGAAGGTCTGCAGCAGACGGATTTGCATACAGTGATGTTATTCAAGCAGTGGGCCAAAGTTGGCTGGAACCCTCATCTGCATATGAAAAGAGAAAAGGGGCGTGCAGGGCATGGCGGCCTTTTGCAGTGCTTGGATGACCCCTAGTTCTCATTAAACACCCCCACCCTCCTTTGGTGTGGGGCTCATGTTGGCCATGCCCCATCCCCTGAAGCATTCAAGCTGATTTCTTGCAGCAGCTGGGCACTGTAACAGCTCCAGAGCTGTTCTGTAAGGCAAGTAAAAGGGTGTGGGCCCTGCAGCACCACCTGTAGTTTGCATTGTGCGTTGGAAGGCACAAAGTAAGCAGACGGGAGGAGAAGTCAGGATAGTGCGCAAGGGCATCCTTTTCTCTTAGTCCGTAGAGGATGCTGGGGTCACATTAAGAACCATGGGGTATAGACGGGATCCGCAAGAGACATGGGCACTTTAAGACTATCAAAGGGTGTGAACTGGCTCCTCCCTCTATGCCCCTCCTCCAGACTCCAGTTATAGGAACTGTGCCCATGGAGACGGACATTTCGAGGAAAGGATTTATTGTTAAACTAAGGTGAGCATCTTACCAGCTCACACCTTAAGCATGCCGCAGAACGTGGCATTCAACAGAACACAAGCCAACGGCATGAATAATTGCAGCAAAAAGCTGACCAGAACCATAACACAACATGTGTATAACCACAAGTAATAACTGCAGACACAGTATGGACTGGGACGGGTGCCCAGCATCCTCTACAGACTAAGAGAAAAGGATTTACCGGTAGGTATTAAAATCCTATTTTCTCATACGACCTAGAGGATGCTGGGGTCACATTAAGAACCATGGGGTTATACCAAAGCTCTTGAACGGGTGGAAGAGTGCGTACGACTCTGCAGCACCGAATGACCCAACTTGAAGTTATCATCGGCCAAGGTATCAAACTTGTAAAACTTAGCAAAAGTGTTTACTAAATAGCTGCTCGGCAAAGTTGCAATGCCGAGACTCCCCGACCTGCTGCCCAGGATGAACCCACCTTTCTAGTAGAATGGGTCTTCACCTAATTCAGTAACGGCAATCCTGCCATGGAATGAGCATGCTGAATCTTACCACAGATCCAGCGCATAATGGTCTACATGGAAGCAGGACACCCAATCCTGTTGGGAGCATACAGGACAAACAGAGCCTCTGTTTTCCTAATCTGAACCGTTCTGGTGACATAAATTTTCAAAGTTCTGACCACAGCCAGAGACTTTGACTCAACGAAGGTGTCAGTGGCCAAAGGCACCATGTGGAAAGATGAACCACCTTCGGCAGAAATTGTTGACGTGTCCTCAATTCTGCTCTATCTTCATGAAAGATCAAATAAAGGCTCTTGTGATACTGCATGGTTTGTACTGTTTTCCATGTGCTCCCAGATCTTTCAAGCAAGTAGCATGGTCAAGAAAGTTCTGTTTGAAAAGAAACAAACATTTACTGTCATTGTTATGCAAATAAACTTACATTAAAGCTAACCAGAAAGCACACTCGTTCTGTCTTTAAACTGATAAAAGAAACCCCAATAATATGGGCATACCTCCCAACTTTGTCGGCTCGCAAAGAGGGACACACGCGCGGCGAAGTCGCACGCGCTCCCAAAAAGGGCGTGGCCTAAGTAAAAAGGGGCATGGCTTCGCGGGAGGACCCGCGATCGCGAGTCACGCCCCCGTTTTCGGCACTGAGGGGGCATGCCCAGCGCTCTGTGAGCCGCTGGCATGCCACCTCTCCCTCTGACTTCAGTGAATAGACGCTGTGCGCACAGCGACTATTCACCGCTGCTCTGCTAAGCAGGGCAGCGACAGACAGAGCCTCCCAACTGTCCTCCCCACCGCGGGACACTGCGGCCCGCAGGTGGGACAGCGGGACAGTCCCCAAAAAACGGGACTGTCCCGCGAAAATCGGGACAGTTGGGAGGTATGATATGGGGCATGCAAAAATTGAGATAAAACTCAGTTTTGCTCCTCTCCATGGAAATCTTTAGTAAAAGGCGATAGATTTGTTCGTTCTGAAGAGAAACCAGAGCATGACCAAGATTCCACCTGTCGCCTGAGTGCCATGCCAGCAGTCCTCATTCAGCTCAAAGTGAGCACCCAATTTGAAAGAAAGAAAGCAGATTTCTCACCAGGCTTCCCCTTGCTATAAACATGGTTTGTACTCTTTTCCATGTGCTCCCAGATCTTTCAAGCAATTAGTATGGTCAAGAAAGTTCTGCTTGAAAAGAAACAGACATTTATTGTCATTGTTATGCAAATAAACTTACATTAAAGCTAACAAGAAAGCACACTCGTTCTGTCTTTAAACTGATAAAAGAAACCCCAATAATATGGGGCATGCAAAAATTGAGATAAAACTCAGTTTTGCTCCTCTCCACGGATAATCTTTAATAAAAGGCGAAAGATTTGTTCATTCTGAAGAGAAACCAGAGCATGACCAAGATTCCACCTGTCGCCTGAGTGCTGTGCCAGCAGTCCTCATTCAGATCAAAGTGAGCGCCCAATTTGAAAGAAAGCAGATTTCTCACCTGGCTTCTCCTTGCTATAAGCATGGTTTGTACTGTATTCCATGTGCTCCCAGATCTTTAAAGCAAGTAGCATGGTCAAGAAAGTTCTGTTTGAACATAAATAAACATTTACTGTCATTTCTATGCAAATGAGCTTACATTAAAGCACACTCATTCTATCTTTAAACCGGTAAAAGAAACCCCAAAAAGATGGGGCATGCAAAAATTGAGATAAAACTCGGTTTTGCTCCTCTCCACGGAAATCTTTAGTAAGAGGCGAAAGATTTGTTCGTTCTGAAGAGAAACCAGAGCATGACCAAGATTTTTATCTGAAAATATGTGTTCTCCCTGCAGTTGTTGTCCCCAGATGAGAGTTCCCTTGTGCTGCCTCAGCTGAATCTCCTTTACTTGACAGAGATGTGCCTGAGCAGCGGCCCTCCCCAGCCCTATCCCAAATCATACTTATTTTGCATAGGCGATACCATGGTCATGAAGATTGTTCTCCCAGGGTGAGGTTCATTCATTGCATTCTGGGTATGCTGACCCCTGTGATTTCCCCAAATGTGGGAAACTCGACTGCATTATTTGTGGTAGTGGGGGACTGTGTTTGTGCTTTCCTCTAGTCAGCTCTGGTAAAAGTCAGATTTATTTGTCTCAGATCTTCCTCTAGCCTTGTTCTTCTTTCGAGAGTTTCCTTGTGCTGCCTAAGTTGGATCTCTTTCACTTGACAGGGGGGTGCCCGAGTAGCGACCCTCCCCAGCTCTAGCCCAACTCCTACTTACCTGCCAGGTGAGATACTATGATCATGAAGGTGCTTCTCCCAGGGCAAGGCTCACCCATTGCACTCTGGGTGTGGTGCCCCTGCGATTTCCCCAAATGTGGGAAGCTTGACTGCATAATTTGTGTTTCCCCTGGTCGGCTCTCGTATAATTCAGATCTCTTTGTCTCAGGTCTCTCTCCAGCCTAGTTTGCTGTCTGTTTCCACTTCTTTTTTCATGAGCCCCTCCCTTTTATACCCTTGTGCACTATCCTGACTTCTCCTCTTGTCTGCTTATTTTGTGCCTTCCAATGCACAATGCAAACTACAGGTAGTGCTGCAGGGCCCACACCCTTTTACTTGCCGTACAGAGCAGCTCTGGAGCTGTTACAGTGCCCAGCTGCTGCAAGAAATCAGCTTGAATGCTTCAGGGGCTGGGGCATAGCCAACATGAGCCCCACACCGAAGGAGGGTGGAGGTGTTTAATGCGAACTAGGGGTCATCCAAGCGCCGCAAAAGGCCGCTATGCCCTGCACGCCCCTTTTCTCTTTTCATATGCAGACGAGGGTTGAAGCCAACTTTGACCCACTGCTTGGATGACATCACCGTATGCAAATCCATCTGCTGCAGGCCTTCCCCCAGGAATGCTTGCACTAGTTGTTGCATTTGGTTTGTTGTTTGGGGGTGCTTCATTATTAGGCAGCCTTCTGCCCTCCCATGTTCATCTGAAAATATGTGTTCTCCCTGCAGTTGTTGTCCCCAGATGAGAGTTCCCTTGTGCTGCCTCAGTTGAATCTCCTTTACTTGACAGAGATGTGCCTGAGCAGCGGCCCTCCCCAGCCCTATCCCAAATCATACTTATTTTGCATAGGAGATACCATGGTCATGAAGATTGTTCTCCCAGGGTGAGGTTCATTCATTGCATTCTGGGTATGCTGACCCCTGTGATTTCCCCAAATGTGGGAAACTCGACTGCATTATTTGTGGTAGTGGGGGACTGTGTTTGTGCTTTCCTCTGGTCAGCTCTGGTAAAAGTCAGATTTATTTGTCTCAGATCTTCCTCTAGCCTTGTTCTTCTTTCGAGAGTTCCCTTGTGCTGCCTCAGTTGAATCTCCTTCACTTGACAGGGGGGTACCCGAGCAGCGACCCTCCCCAGCTCTAGCCCAACTTCTACTTACCTGGCAGGTGAGATACTATGATCATGTAGGTGCTTCTCCCAGGGCAAGGCTCACCCATTGCACTCTGGGTGTGCTGCTCCTGCGATTTCCCCAAATGTGGGAAACTTGACTGCATAATTTGTGTTTCCCCTGGTCGGCTCTCGTATAATTCAGATCTCTTTGTCTCAGGTCTCTCTCCAGCCTAGTTTGCTGTCTGTTTCAACTTCTCTTTTCTTGAGCCGCTCCCTTCTATGCCCTTGCGCACTATCCTGACTTCTCCCGTCTGCTTACTTTGTGCCTTCCAATGCACAATGCAAACTACAGGTAGTGCTGCAGGGCCCACACCCTTTTACTTGCCGTTCAGAGCAGCTCTGGAGCTGTTACAGTGCCCAGCTGCTGCAAGAAATCAGCTTGAATGCTTCAGGGGCTGGGGCATAGCCAACATGAGCCCCACACCGAAGGAGGGTGGAGGTGTTTAATGCGAACTAGGGGTCATCCAAGCGCCGCAAAAGGCCGCCATGCCCTGCACGCCCCTTTTCTCTTTTCATATGCAGACGAGGGTTGAAGCCAACTTTGACCCACTGCTTGGATGACATCACTATATGCAAATCCATCTGCTGCAGGCCTTCCCCCAGGAATGCTTGTACTAGTTGTTGCATTTGGTTTGTTGTTTGGGGGTGCTTCAGTATTAGGCAGCCTTCTGCCCTCCCATGTTCATCTGAAAATATGTGTTCTCCCTGCAGTTGTTGTCCCCAGATGAGAGTTCCCTTGTGCTGCCTCAGTTGAATCTCCTTTACTTGACAGAGATGTGCCTGAGCAGCGGCCCTCCCCAGCCCTATCCCAAATCATACTTATTTTGCATAGGAGATACCATGGTCATGAAGATTGTTCTCCCAGGGTGAGGTTCATTCATTGCATTCCGGGTATGCTGACCCCTGTGATTTCCCCAAATGTGGGAAACTCGACTGCATTATTTGTGGTAGTGGGGGACTGTGTTTGTGCTTTCCTCTGGTCAGCTCTGGTAAAAGTCAGATTTATTTGTCTCAGATCTTCCTCTAGCCTTGTTCTTCTTTCGAGAGTTTCCTTGTGCTGCCTCAGTTGGATCTCTTTCACTTGACAGGGGGGTGCCCGAGCAGCGACCCTCCCCAGCTCTAGCCCAACTCCTACTTACTTGCCAGGTGAGATACTATGATCATGAAGGATCTTCTCCCAGGGCAAGGCTCACCCATTGCACTCTGGGTGTGGTGCCCCTGCGATTTCCCCAAATGTGGGAAGCTTGACTGCATAATTTGTGTTTCCCCTGGTCGGCTCTCGTATAATTCAGATCTCTTTGTCTCAGGTCTCTCTCCAGCCTAGTTTGCTGTCTGTTTCCACTTCTTTTTTCATGAGCCCCTCCCTTTTATACCCTTGTGCACTATCCTGACTTCTCCTCCTGTCTGCTTACTTTGTGCCTTCCAATGCACAATGCAAACTACAGGTAGTGCTGTAGGGCCCACACCCTTTTACTTGCCGTACAGAGCAGCTCTGGAGCTGTTACAGTGCCCAGCTACTGCAAGAAATCAGCTTGAATGCTTCAGGGGCTGGGGCACAGCCAACATGAGCCCCACACCGAAGGAGGGTGGAGGTGTTTAATGTGAACTAGGGGTCATCCAAGCACCGCAAAAGGCCGCCATGCCCTGCACGCCCCTTTTCTCTTTTCATATGCAGACGAGGGTTGAAGCCAACTTTGACCCACTGCTTGGATGACATCACCGTATGCAAATCCATCTGCTGCAGGCCTTCCCCCAGGAATGCTTGCACTAGTTGTTGCATTTGGTTTGTTTTTTGGGGGTGCTTCAGTATTAGGCAGCCTTCTGCCCTCCCATGTTCATCTGAAAATATGTGTTCTCCCTGCAGTTGTTGTCCCCAGATGAGAGTTCCCTTGTGCTGCCTCAGTTGAATCTCCTTTACTTGACAGAGATGTGCCTGAGCAGCGGCCCTCCCCAGCCCTATCCCAAATCATACTTATTTTGCATAGGAGATACCATGGTCATGAAGATTGTTCTCCCAGGGTGAGGTTCATTCATTGCATTCTGGGTATGCTGACCCCTGTGATTTCCCCAAATGTGGGAAACTCGACTGCATTATTTGTGGTAGTGAGGGACTGTGTTTGTGCTTTCCTCTGGTCAGCTCTGGTAAAAGTCAGATTTATTTGTCTCAGATCTTCCTCTAGCCTTGTTCTTCTTTCGAGAGTTTCCTTGTGCTGCCTCAGTTGGATCTCTTTCACTTGACAGGGGGGTGCCCGAGCAGCGACCCTCCCCAGCTCTAGCCCAACTCCTACTTACCTGCCAGGTGAGATACTATGATCATGAAGGTGCTTCTCCCAGGGCAAGGCTCACCCATTGCACTCTGATTTCCCCAAATGTGGGAAGCTTGACTGCATAATTTGTGTTTCCCCTGGTCGGCTCTCGTATAATTCAGATCTCTTTGTCTCAGGTCTCTCTCCAGCCTAGTTTGCTGTCTGTTTCCACTTCTTTTTTCATGAGCCCCTCCCTTTTATACCCTTGTGCACTATCCTGACTTCTCCTCCTGTCTGCTTACTTTGTGCCTTCCAATGCACAATGCAAACTACAGGTAGTGCTGCAGGGCCCACACCCTTTTACTTGCCGTACAGAGCAGCTCTGGAGCTGTTACAGTGCCCAGCTGCTGCAAGAAATCAGCTTGAATGCTTCAGGGGCTGGGGCATAGCCAACATGAGCCCCACACCGAAGGAGGGTGGAGGTGTTTAATGCGAACTAGGGGTCATCCAAGCGCCGCAAAAGGCCGCCATGCCCTGCACGCCCCTTTTCTCTTTTCATATGCAGACGAGGGTTGAAGCCAACTTTGACCCACTGCTTGGATGACATCACCGTATGCAAATCCATCTGCTGCAGGCCTTCCCCCAGGAATGCTTGCACTAGTTGATGCATTTGGTTTGTTGTTTGGGGGTGCTTCAGTATTAGGCAGCCTTCTGCCCTCCCATGTTCATCTGAAAATATGTGTTCTCCCTGCAGTTGTTGTCCCCAGATGAGAGTTCCCTTGTGCTGCCTCAGTTGAATCTCCTTTACTTGACAGAGATGTGCCTGAGCAGCGGCCCTCCCCAGCCCTATCCCAAATCATACTTATTTTGCATAGGAGATACCATGGTCATGAAGATTGTTCTCCCACGGTGAGGTTCATTCATTGCATTCTGGGTATGCTGACCCCTGTGATTTCCCCAAATGTGGGAAACTCGACTGCTTTATTTGTGGTAGTGGGGGACTGTGTTTGTGCTTTCCTCTGGTCAGCTCTGGTAAAAGTCAGATTTCTTTGTCTCAGATCTTCCTTTAGCCTTGTTCTTCTTTCGAGAGTTCCCTTGTGCTGCCTCAGTTGGATCTCCTTCACTTGACAGGGGGGTACCCGAGCAGCGACCCTCCCCAGCTCTAGCCCAACTTCTACTTACCTGGCAGGTGAGATACTATGATCATGTAGGTGCTTCTCCCAGGGCAAGGCTCACCCATTGCACTCTGGGTGTGCTGCTCCTGCGATTTCCCCAAATGTGGGAAACTTGACTGCATAATTTGTGTTTCCCCTGGTCGGCTCTCGTATAATTCAGATCTCTTTGTCTCAGGTCTCTCTCCAGCCTAGTTTGCTGTCTGTTTCAACTTCTCTTTTCTTGAGCCGCTCCCTTCTATGCCCTTGCGCACTATCCTGACTTCTCCCGTCTGCTTACTTTGTGCCTTCCAATGCACAATGCAAACTACAGGTAGTGCTGCAGGGCCCACACCCTTTTACTTGCCGTTCAGAGCTGCTCTGGAGCTGTTACAGTGTCCAGCTGCTGCAATAAATCAGCTTGAATGCTTCAGGGGATGGGGCATGGCCAACATGAGCCCCACACCAAAGGAGGGTGGGGTGTTTAATGCGAACTAGGGGTCATCCAAGCACCGCAAAAGGCCGCCATGCCCTGCACGCCCCTTTTCTCTTTTCATATGCAGATGAGGGTTGAAGCCAACTTTGACCCACTACTTGGATGACATCACCGTATGCAAATCCGTCTTCTGCAGAACTTCCCCCAGGAATGCTTGCACTAGTTGTTGCATTTGGTTTGTTGTTTGGGGGTGCTTCAGTATTAGGCAGCCTTCTGCCCTCCCATGTTCATCTGAAAATATGTGTTCTCCCTGCAGTTGTTGTCCCCAGATGAGAGTTCCCTTGTGCTGCCTCAGTTGAATCTCCTTTACTTGACAGAGATGTGCATGAGCAGCGGCCCTCCCCAGCCCTATCCCAAATCATACTTATTTTGCATAGGAGATACCATGGTCATGAAGATTACTCTCCCAGGGTGAGGTTCATTCATTGCATTCTGGGTATGCTGACCCCTGTGATTTCCCCAAATGTGGGAAACGTGACTGCTTTATTTGTTGGCAGTGGGGGACTGTGTTTGTGTTTTCCTCTGATCTCTGGTAAAAGTCAGATTTCTTTGTTTCAGATCTTCCTCTAGCCTTGTTCTTCTTTCGAGAGTTTCCTTGTGCTGCCTCAGTTGGATCTCCTTCACTTGACAGGGGGGTGCCCGAGCAGCGACCCTCCCCAGCTCTAGCCCAACTCCTACTTACCTGCCAGGTGAGATACTATGATCATGAAGGTGCTTCTCCCAGGGCAAGGCTCACCCATTGCACTCTGGGTGTGCTGCCCCTGCGATTTCCCCAAATGTGGGAAACTTGACTGCATAATTTGTGTTTCCCCTGGTCAGGTCTCGTATAATTCAGATCTCTTTGTCTCAGGTCTCTCTCCTGCCTAGTTTGCTGTCTGTTTCCACTTCTCTTTTCTTGAGCCGCTCCCTTCTATGCCCTTGCGCACTATCCTGACTTCTCCTCCTTTCTGCTTACTTTGTGCCTTCCAACGCACAATGCGAACTACAGGTAGTGCTGCAGGGCCCACACCCTTTTACTTGCCTTACAGAGCAGCTCTGGAGCTGTTACAGTGCCCAGCTGCTGCAAGAAATCAGCTTGAATGCTTCAGGGGCTGGGGCATAGCCAACATGAGCCCCACACCGAAGGAGGGTGGAGGTGTTTAATGCAAACTAGGGGTCAGCCAAGTGCTGCAAAAGGCCACCATGCCCTGCACGCCCCTTTTCTCTTTTCATATGCAGACGAGGGTTGAAGCCAACTTTGACCCACTGCTTGGATGACATCACCATATGCAAATCTATCTGCTGCAGGCCTTCCCCCAGGAATGCTTGCACTAGTTGTTGCATTTGGTTTGTTGTTTGGGGGTGCTTCAGTATTAGGCAGCCTTCTGCCCTCCCATGTTCATCTGAAAATATGTGTTCTCCCTGCAGTTGTTGTCCCCAGATGAGAGTTCCCTTGTGCTGCCTCAGTTGAATCTCCTTTACTTGACAGAGATGTGCCTGAGCAGCAGCCCTCCGCAGCCATATCCCAAATCATACTTATTTTGCATAGGAGATACCATTGTTATGAAGATTGTTCTCCAGGGTGCGGTTCATTCATTGCACTCTGGGTATGCTGAACCCTGTGATTTCCCCAAATGTGGGAAACTCGACTGCATTATTTGTGGTAGTGGTGGACTGTGTTTGTGCTTTCCTCTGGTCAGCTCTGGTAAAAGTCAGATTTCTTTGTCTCAGATCTTCCTCTAGCCTTGTTCTTCTTTCGAGAGTTCCTTTGTGCTGCCTCAGTTGGATCTCCTTCACTTGACAGGGGGGTGCCCGAGCAGCGACCCTCCCCAGCTCTAGCCCAACTCCTACTTACCTGCCAGGTGAGATACTATGATCATGAAGGTGCTTCTCCAAGGGCAAGGCTCACCCATTGCACTCTGGGTGTGCTGCTCCTGCGATTTCCCCAAATGTGGGAAACTTGACTGCATAATTTGTGTTTCCCCTGGTCAGGTCTCGTATAATTCAGATATCTTTGTCTCAGGTCTCTCTCCAGCCTAGTTTGCTGTCTGTTTCCACTTCTCTTTTCTTGAGCCGCTCCCTTCTATGCCCTTGCGCACTATCCTGACTTCTCCTCCTTTCTGCTTACTTTGTGCCTTCCAACGCACAATGCGAACTACAGGTAGTGCTGCAGGGCCCACACCCTTTTACTTGCCTTACAGAGCAGCTCTGGAGCTGTTACAGTGCCCAGCTGCTGCAAGAAATCAGCTTGAATGCTTCAGGGGCTGGGGCATAGC